>NW_015505335.1:279242-319743 GCF_001515645.1 Sinocyclocheilus grahami
TCCCAGCCACACACACACACACACACACACACACACACACACACACACACACACATGGACGTTCTTCTGTGAGAGCAGGGAATTTCAGCTGGGCTTCCACAGCAGAGATCAGAGCCAGGCATGTTTGCAATGCACCAATGTCATTTGTGTGATTTGTAAATTTGTTTGTTTTGTGATGACAGGTGTCCCAGGATGCTATTGTGTGCTGAGGGTAAATTAGCATGTCTCTGACGGTCGCTGTCTTTGATAGTCTCTCTGAAACAGCAGTAAAGAACAGGGAAGGTGCATTAACAGCCGCTTAATGCTATTAACAGCCGTTTCCTCCTGTAGTAAACTAATAGTGCGACTGTCAAGATGTGTCATGTTTTAGAATATTAGAATTTATGTTAAAGAGGTTGGAATTTTTTCTTTATGCCTGTATGTTTATAGCTTCACAGTAATCCTACTTTTCTTTTTAAAAGTTACATTTAGTGATCGGTTGATCTGTTTAGGTTGTTGTGGGCTTTGTAGCATTAGATATAAAATATAATTTTGTAGCTCATTTGACATTTATGCTTCTGTTGAAATGACATGTTTAGCTTTAAACAGCTGCTTGAACATTATGTGATTGCTTTTTAACTTGTTTTTTTGCAGTGCGAAGAACAAGTCACTCGCTGGTCACTGACATATTTGAACAGCACCTGGGAGCTCATCTACTACAGGTAAAAATCAGTTTTGTTTATGTACATTTACAGGTGTTAATGTTATGAACAATATTAATGTAAAGTGCATTTTTTATGTGACTCTTGCACTCTTAAATTGTTATTGTTCTTAATTTTATTTTCGCTTTAGATTATTTGATATTTTAGGCCTTTTTACATACCATTTAAAAGCTTTGGGTTAACAAGATTTTTTTAATATTATTAATTTTATTTTTGAATTAACACTTCTATTAAGCAAGGATGCGTTAAATTGATCAGAAGTGACAGTAAAGACATTTATAATGTTACTTAAGATTTCTATTTCAAATAAATGCTGTTTTGTAAAACCTCTATTCATCAAAGAATCCGGCAAAAATTATTTCCACAAAAATATTAAGCAGCACAACTGTTTTTTTGTTTTTGAAATTTGCCGATTTCAGCAGCAAATCAGCATATTAGAATGATTTCTGAAGGATCATGCAACACTGAAGACTGGAGTAATGGTGTTGAAAATTCAGATTTGAATTTACACATTATTACTAATATATAAATACATATTATATATTAATACAGTGGAATGGGGAAAAAAAACGCAAGCTCTCAAGACGTGTTTTATAAAAGTGTAACATTTTTACTATGTGCGTCATGTGAGATTTATGTGACTCTTGCACTCTTAAATTGTTATTGTTCTTAATTTTATTTTCGCTTTAGATTATTTGATATTTTAGGCCTTTTTACATACCATTTAAAAGCTTTGGGTTAACAAGATTTTTTTTATATTATTAATTTTATTTTTGAATTAACACTTCTATTAAGCAAGGATGCGTTAAATTGATCAGAAGTGCAAGCTCTCAAGACGTGTTTTATAAAAGTGTAACATTTTTACTATGTGCGTCATGTGAGATGCTGCAAAAGATGTGAGATGCGAGAGCAATGTTCAAAGATGTCTGTCTAATCCGTGTTTACATAGAAAAACAATAAAAAAGTAGTGCAGTGGAATGAAAAAAACAACAACTACCTAACTACCCAATGCAATAACATTCATACATTATTCACACATTATTGTCCAAACTTTTTGGGTCCACTCTTGTAAATAATCTGCTTTATTGTTTAAGATGATCTGTGTGCCATAAGTCCTGGAATTTGGATGTCTGACTTGAAAAGGGCAATTTGTATGAGATTAAAAAAAAATGTTATTAGAAGGTTACCTTGAGAAAAATTAAAATTGTTCAAAGACGGACGGCGCTGATAGAAATCAAATTAACACTTCTGAAAATCCTTATGATTCTTTGTCTCGTCCTCTGTCAGTAATAACTAGATAATTGTGCTTTATTTCAAGCATTCCCGTCATTCCGGTCCACTCTCATTTGCATAGTGAACTCGTCACTTGCATAAATGACTACCGCCACAACATCAGTCAGTCTCAACTAAAGTGCCCACTCTGCTTCACTCGTGCCTGTGTGTGTTATTGCAATTAACTGTTTTTTTGTTTTTGAAATTTGCCGATTTCAGCAGCAAATCAGCATATTAGAATGATTTCTGAAGGATCATGCAACACTGAAGACTGGAGTAATGGTGTTGAAAATTCAGATTTGAATTTACACATTATTACTAATATATAAATACATATTATATATTAATACAGTGGAATGGGGAAAAAAAACGCAAGCTCTCAAGACGTGTTTTATAAAAGTGTAACATTTTTACTATGTGCGTCATGTGAGATGCTGCAAAAGATGTGAGATGCGAGAGCAATGTTCAAAGATGTCTGTCTAATCCGTGTTTACATAGAAAAACAATAAAAAAGTAGTGCAGTGGAATGAAAAAAAGCAACTACCTAACTACCCAATGCAATAACATTCATACATTATTCACACATGTTGTGTCCAAACTTTTTGGGTCCACTCTTGTAAATAATCTGCTTTATTGTTTAAGATGATCTGTGTGCCATAAGTCCTGGAATTTGGATGTCTGACTTGAAAAGGGCAATTTGTATGAGATTAAAAAAAAATGTTATTAGAAGGTTACCTTGAGAAAAATTTAAATTGTTCAAAGACGGACGGCGCTGATAGAAATCAAATTAACACTTCTGAAAATCCTTATGATTCTTTGTCTCGTCCTCTGTCAGTAATAACTAGATAATTGTGCTTTATTTCAAGCATTCCCGTCATTCCGGTCCACTCTCATTTGCATAGTGAACTCGTCACTTGCATAAATGACTACCGCCACAACATCAGTCAGTCTCAACTAAAGTGCCCACTCTGCTTCACTCGTGCCTGTGTGTGTTATTGCAATTAATATTAGTCTTTTAATGGGGTGACTGTATGCTTTTCATCTGCCAGCCACTTGTCTGGTGCGCCAGAGTTTATTTTGAAGCTGTTGTGGTTTCTCTCTGAATCAGTCTGATTCTTCGCTCATGCTGTTTTTGCTTTGATGTCGATGATCATGTCTACAGCTTGATTCCATATAAATCTTGAGATTTGCTCAGAAGTGTTGTATTGCTGCTCAGGATTGATTCCTTCAAGTCTAAAATGTGCTTACTTTAAAACAGATAAAACAGCATTACCAACCAGGTTTACTTTTATAATGTGACAAAGTGAAAGAGTGTAATTAATGGACTCTACATGAAATAATAAAATCAAATATTAAAGTGCCCCTATTATGGGTTATGAAAGGTTCATATTTTGGTTTTGGGAGTCCCCAACAACAGGTTTGACATGCATGCAAGGTCAAAAAACACTTTCATTGTCTTATAATATGCATTTATTTTTAACTTACTTGCTCAACGACTCCTAAACGATTCGTTTAACGATTCATTTTTCCAAACCCCTCCTTTGCGTGACGCTAATCTGCAGTGATTGGTCAATTGGTCTCATTTTCATTTCATCATGCCTGTAATGCCTGATAAAGCAGCGTTTGTGAACGCAGTGCTGCTTTGTTTACAGCCGTTACGGGGGAAACCGCTATTTCACCTAGTGGCAAAGAATACATTTGCATTTTCATTCAGACCAACGCGAAAAGACCAACAAGTGGGCGGGCAATATGCTAATGTTTCATGTTGACGTCAACATGAAACGCCTTGGGATTCGTTTTAAAAACGACTCGTTTCAATGATTCAGGGTCGACTCTTTCATTTGAGAGACAATAACTTTATACATGGTGCACTTTCAGATTTAAAACTTGGCAGGGCGGTTTCATTCACTTAGAGCTTTGTTACACACTGCATGAAAGGTAATTTTCAAAAATCCATAATAGGGGCACTTTAAAAATAAAATGAAAATAGGGTTTGGTCACAGCAATTTAAAAAATAAAGCATTTTTAGTTACTTTTTAATTATTTTGATGAAAGATTGATTTTTTTTTTAAGTAATGACAATTTTGACTTCATATTGACACTAAACATCAGATATGACTGGCTGTGATTGTGCTGTGTTGTGCAAAACTTCTGCTTTCAGGTATTTGTTTGTCTCTTTGCAGTCTCTGGATGGATTTGTGTTTGTGGTCAGTCAGGAAGGCTAATGTTTCATGTTGACGTCAACATGAAACGCCTTGGGATTCGTTTTAAAAACGACTCGTTTCAATGATTCAGGGTCGACTCTTTCATTTGAGAGACAATAACTTTATACATGGTGCACTTTCAGATTTAAAACTTGGCAGGGTGTTTTCATTCACTTAGAGCTTTGTTACACACTGCATGAAAGGTAATTTTCAAAAATCCATGATAGGGGCACTTTAAAAATAAAATGAAAATAGGGTTTGGTCACAGCAATTTAAAAAATAAAGCATTTTTAGTTACTTTTTACTTATTTTGATGAAAGATTGATTTTTTTTTTTTTAAGTAATGACAATTTTGACTTCATATTGACACTAAACATCAGATATGACTGGCTGTGATTGTGCTGTGTTGTGCAAAACTTCTGCTTTCAGGTATTTGTTTGTCTCTTTGCAGTCTCTGGATGGATTTGTGTTTGTGGTCAGTCAGGAAGGCCGATTTCTGTATATCTCAGAGACTGTGTCCATCTACCTTGGCCTTTCACAGGTGAGACGAAAGCACTTATAAACTGTAGCATACTTTATACTTGGGCTGTTAATTTAATGTGTTAATTTAGTGCATTTATTTTGGTTACAATTTACGAAAAGGTTTTCATTTGTTAACATTAGATAACTACACTAGTTAACATGAACTAACAATGAAAAATACTTTTAAAACATTTATCAATGTTAATTTCAACATTTAAACATTATTCAAATATACAAATATAAAATCAAAAGTTGTCTTTTAAAATTATTTAATGTACCTTAGCTAACATGAACAGTTGTATTTTTATTAATATTAACAAAGATTAATAAATACTGTAACAATTGCATCGCTCGTTGTTAGTAACTAACTAACTAATGGGACCTTATTGTAAAGTGTTACCTATTATTATTATTTTAATTTAATTTAATTTTAAGTTAACACAGTCTTTAAAAAAAGTCTATAGACTAACAATTAATATATTAAATTATTATAAATATTAACTAAATGCATTATAATAAATTTTTTTACATTTTAAATATTACATTTTAATATATATATATATATATAATACATTTATGTAATAACATGAAATGCAAGAATGCTTTTTGTGTTGATCAATTCGTCTATATTAGACAAATATTGAAATATGCAATTAATGTGATCGATTAATTATTTGACATGTCTTGCAGTTAATTCAATTTAAATCTGAAATCGATTGACAGTCCTAGTTTATGCTATAAAAGACCTGCATATACTTTCATCTGTGTTCATCTATGACTGTGTTTTTTGTGTATTGTGAATCTCCCTGTGCTCATTTCTCCAGCTCTCTTCCTCTCTTGAGCCTCTCGCCTCTCCAGGTGCTTGCTCTCTGTTGATTGCCTGTGGCCTCTTGTACAGGGAATGTTAAGTCCTGCCATTTCACCCAGATGCATAAATAATAACAGTAATTACTCGCACAGCAATCAAAGCGTCGCTCCAGCGAGCCGGGGTCTGTCTTGGGAACAAATCGATAGACATCTTAAAAGCCACATTGATTGTGTGGCAAAAAAGAGTATACACACACAAACACACATACTCTGGGATGGGTGTGAGGGGGGATGGGAGGACAGATAGTGAGATTAGGAGGGAAAATAGATGTGAATGAGTTTGCCTGGTTGAGGAGAACAAGTGGAATTGTGAGTGGTCAACCCTTTATGGCCGTCTTGCTGTTTCATTATTGACAAGCTCTGATTCCCGAATACCTGCACGAGCAGGACGCATGTTCAAAAGAGGTTTTATTTTGTCTGGCTGTCTGGAAGCTAATGATTCTTTCTAATCTGAACCACATTCTCAAGGTGCAGCAGCCAGGGGCGTTTCAAGCCTTTCCAGCATTGGGGCACAGGCATATCAACTGTGCCCATATTTTCAAGTTTTGGATATAAATCGTCTTTAGCTGCAGTACAAAGTAGTACAAGCTTCACACGTAATAAATAGCTGCTTTGTCATTGACAAGCAATAGAAGACATTTGCAAGTTTGGTTTTCTATACTGGATTGTAGGTAAATATCCTCCTTATCCTTCAGCGCTCTTTTTATTTTCTGTCTTAAAAACTATCCTGTTATTATTTTGATGCGAGAAACCACTGCAAACGATTCAGTGTGTAACTGTCCTAATGAATCAAACTGAACAGTTTTAGACTTTTTGCAAACCCTCTTGACTGATTAGATCAAAAGAGAAAAATCTGGCATCCCTGGCAACCCTCAATGCGAGTAAATCCCTCGCATATGTGACTAAATTAACATGCTAGGCGACCAAATAATGTCTATCGTTAGTCATTGGCTAATAAATTGTTATATTTCACTCACCAGTGTTTGAGTTGGAGGCTAAGTATAAGTTAAACAGAGATATTGCACTTGCCTTCACTAATTTCGCTCGCTGTATTTAAAGCGCACTATTTCAACTAATCTCAATGGATGCACAGCGTATTTACCGCACCGTAAAATTCTCACACATGCAAAAAGAGGGAGAGCAAGCCAGTCTTCTGTAGAATCGATGCTCTACATGTAAATTATATTCTTTGGTGTATTTTCCTGTCAAAATAGTGGAGTTTATTTGGAATTATTCAACCTTTAAGAACAAGCAGAAGTCACTTCCAGTTTCTTTGGTTGCGTGCGGAACTAATACGCAAACGGCAATCTCATTGGCTGGCGCTCACCTATTACCGTCACTGTTTTCATCTTAGTACGTTTTGTGTTGTTATTAGTAACAGAATTATTATTATGATTATTATTATTATATAATCAGTTAGTGTTGTTGTTAGTTTTATTATAGAATGACCAACAATGTCTCAAGCACCACCACCAGTCCTAAATTCAGTTAAAAGGACAAATATGAATTTTGATGCATAATGAATGATAATGAAGATAAGCTGATTGATTCTCAGGTTGGTAATCTTCAAGAATTTAGCAGTACTATTTTACTGGGGCACAGCGTTCCCCAGCGAATAGGCTCTGGCGATAACAATAGTGAAATTTTGGCATAATTTCATCAACAAAAAAACAAGTCTTTCAAACTAAGCAACTGTCTGTTGGTCAATGCAGCGAATCCTGACTTGAACCCATTCCAAAATCTGCATGAGGAAATCTTTTGACCTGATGCAAAGTTCCAGTTTGTGTGGAATTATTAAATATAAAAATGACTGGATTTCACCTGTGAACATTCATCCAACGATGGTAAATGTGTGATAGCACCTTTAGGCAGCATCCTAAATCCTAAATTAACTGATTTGAAACAGGCTACATAAACAGAAACTCCCCACAGAAAACAGTGGTGCTCATGCATCAGACACACATCTCACAATTGATTCTAATACAGTTTGACATTAGTAATTCACTTAAAAAATACACATCAGACAAAAATATTGGGTATATATTATATATTTCATTAAATTAAATATTTATGTATATACAACTTTTATTGAATATATTATAGTGAACTATTTTTATTGATGGTTTTCTGTATTCAATGATGAATGTTTATTTTTGGTTAAAATTTCATGTCTGCAATCTTGAATACTTTTACTGAGCTTGGCACAGAGCATTCTGGGATTACCTTCACTGTAAAGCAATCCATGCAATCTTGAATTTTGCATGAGGGTGAAATATTCCCCAAACAATTACAATATCTTGCTGCACTGACCAACAGAAAGATGCTTGGTTTGAAAGTGACTTCTGCTGTATGTGAGGTGTGATTAATACATCGCTACACTACTAGCAATAGACAATTGACTTTTTTGGCCAGCAAAATTTTGCAGAAATCTTAAAAAGGAGCTTTCATTTCTGGATCGGTCAAGGAAGGCTGCATGCTAGGTTTTGGAGAATAGCCAATGTATTATTACCCTGTTTCTAAAAGTCATTCTAAAGTCATTAAAATGTTCCTACATTTCAAATGCGTCAAAATTGCCACCATTCGTCTAGATTCTGCTGGATGTTTTCTGTTCCATCATCATGGGCTACCTCCAGGAATGTTGGACACTTGTTGCATTTCCTTTATTATCCGGTCCAATTCATTCAAATAAGTATTTGATAATAATTTTATAATAATTTTATATTTACATTTTTTCTATGAATATTTTTAATATATAATTCTAAAATATAAAATAAATTGGACTAACTTTATTTTTGTATACAACAATAATTACAAGCATTTAAAAAGCCTAAGATCAGAAGGTTTTTAGGATCACAAAAATATCAGTTCAGTCAAGCGTGTCCTGGTAGCGTTTACACTGCAACGGTCCTTCACTCCGGCCTCTGTCTGGGTCTCAGAGGTCACGCAGGAGGAAATCCATTAACTGTAAGCATAAGACCCCACTTGGTACCTGGTGCCAGAGGTCATGACACGCCATCGTAGATAGAGCCATCCGTTCTGGTTAATCCCTGTGACCTTTCGAAAGACAGTAGGGTTCCTTAGGCGGATTACGCAGGGTCAGGGACCTTGAGAGCGGGATGATATGCCTGCTTCCAGGCTGCTTGCCCTACAGAAGCCAAAGCTTCAGGCCTAGATGGAGGTCTAGGAGCTTAGCCTCTCTTCACCTCTCCACGGCCAAAGCCACAGCATCTGGGAAATGTGGAAGGGCGAATGGGGTGGGAAATTGATCCTGGGCTGATTAGTATGCAGACCCATCACTTTGCCCCCTCCCCATCTCTTCCTCTGCCTCCTCCCCGTCCTCTTCTCTTGCTCCTCTCCCATCAGTCAGAAGCAGACGGAGAGAGTGTTGTGGACAACTGCCCGGACGCCTCATACATATTAAATCCTAGCTATTATTTATATCATGCCTTTCTCTTGCTCTCTCCCTCTCTTCGTAACCCTCTTCTTAACACTTACCAACAACCTTTTCTCACTTCTTCTGTTTCTCATTCCTCTTTCAGCATCTCTCTGGTTCTTTGCAGATCTTTTCTACTGATGTCTGATTTTCAAACAAATAGTTCTTTTGGGTTCTTATTATGGCTGTCAGAAGGTAATTAAGAAATTATGACAAATAAGGATATATCAAAATATAAAATGTATTAGAATATTTAAATATAACTTGCATATACATGGTACAATTATATATTTATTTGTTAAAAAATACAGGGAAAAGATTTATGTTATTAGTATTAATATTATTAAATATGATTTAATTTGAATATATTTTAAAATGTAATATTCCTGTGATGGCAAAGCTGAATTTTCAGCAATCTTTACTCTAGTCCCCCCAGTCGTTATAAGTATTTCACTGTCACTTTTGATCAGTTTAATACATCCTTGCCGAACGTATTAATTTCATTCAAACTAAATTCTTACTGCCCCCAGACTTTTAAATGGTAGTGTATGGTAGTTTATGTGTGTTGCACCATGAGCACTACTGTGTCAAGTTAGACACAGTTAAACTTAAGTGTCTCAATACACACGTTTTACTTCATTTCACTGCGGCTAGCTGATTTCGAATGCAAGAACATGTCTTGTGTGAACGGCCCCTGACACACTCTACTACAGGACACCACACTCACTGAGAGCAAGCAGCACAGAATAAGTAAGGAGCTGTTCATATAGGACGTGTTGTTGTGTTCAAAAACAGCAAGATGGAGCGTCAACGCCTCTCGCTTACTTTGAATGGAGTGACGTCAAGCGTTGGCGAAATGAATTGTGGGTGCATCCGCTGCTGTTGGATCCGTTGCTCACGGCAGAAGTTGAAAACTTTTCAACTTTTCAAGCGCCAACGCAGGCGTCAGCCAATCAGATGACCTTATGCAAATACCCTAGCGCAGACGCTAGCCAATTGCATTCATGCAACACCAGAAGACTAATGTGATTGGCTGTTGCCACTATGACGGTCGCGTCAGAACCAAGCTTCAGAAACGCCCTCCATCAAGCGTAAACGCCGACGCGCCTCGAGACAAGCTTTCAAAGTTTTACTGTTTTAACTTGACACAGCCTTTTAAAATCGCAGCACCCATAGAAGACACAGTGTGAAATAAATATATTCTAGACATTTTATATGGGTATTTTGTGAAAATTTTGCTCAATTTAAAGTCCAGGTATATAGCCAATGTACTTAAGTGGAAGTACAAAGTTGTTTGTACTTTAGTATTGGAAAGTAAAATGTAAAAAAAAAAAAAACTTTTAAATGTACCAGTGAATTAATCAGTTTATTGAAATGAGTTCCTTGAAATGAATTGTTAATGAACAGATACACTGCAGTAAACCTGACTTCCAAATGCTATTCTAGACCTCGAATAGTCTCTTGCGTGCTTTTTCACAATTACATTTATTCTTACAAACCGAGGGTCCTCCAGTGGATCCTTTTAATTGATATTTCCCAAAAGCTCTGCATGCACCTTTGGTGTCTTCTTGCGTCCAAACATCTGAGATCCCATCAGTGCCACTCCAATAAACTAAACAACCCTCTCCAAAGCATTGTGGATCAGATTAAGTTCTCCTGTCTGCTGGATTTACCTCCACCTATACCTCTCAATTAGCCGACACGGGCTTAAAACCCAAGACTCTTCACAATTCATCCCTCAACTGATCCCCAATTACACAGCTCCACTCTTTACTCCACCGTCTATCCCTCTTCTTTCTGCTCTTCCCTCTATTTGCATGCAACCTGCCTTGCACACACACATTAGTGTCCTTGACGGCCAGCAGAAAATCCTTTAAAATCCCTCCGTAAATGGATCTAATCCCATAATAAATGGTCCCACAGACAAGGGTGTGAGGGAGAAACTGGCCTTTTATCAAGATACTGTAGAATGAAATCTGACCCACACATATAACTTTTTTACAGATCCAGGAGTCACAGAAATGCAAATTACACTATTTTTTCACCCTTAGTTAAGTAAAAAATAATATTGTGTACACACACACACACTTTTTTAAGTGCACTCATGTACCCATCATTCCAATCCCTTTCTTTCTTTTGTGCAACTCTAAAGGAGATGTTTTCCAGAATGTCCAGGTTGCTCTTTTTTAATATACAAAAAGGTACTTTTTTTCCTTTTATATATTTGTTTTTTAACCATAAAAGTCTGAATGACCATTCCTATATAGTAAATCGTATACAACTGGAATGTAAATTCATTGGCTGAAAAGAGTGGGAAGCTTAAAAATGAAAAAAATCCTCTGTAAATTTAGATTGAAATTTAGAGAAACTAGGAATGTTGGGCATTCAGATATTGTAGTGAACAATGAGGGGCCTTGTAATCAGGTTTAGAATGGACTATCTTTTTTTGTCCCCTTGAATCTTGACCATCTTGGTCCCCTTCCACTTTTGTTTGTATGAAAAAGAGCAGCTTGGACATGCTTTTGTGTTCCACAGAAGAAGGAAAACCATACATATTTGAATAACATGAGGGTGAGTAAATGACGACAGAACTTTAGGAATATAAATTAAGTTTATACATGGTCAGTTTGTTTTATGAAGCTCAGCTGTTTTGAGTTTCTTATACATTTTATAAAATGCAGCAGGTAGAATATTCAGTCTAAGTCATGGTACGCTATAATTAATGTTTTATGTGTAGCATTGCTTTTATCTCTCTCTGATGTTTGCTTCCCAAGTGTAAGGATTTAGGAGTGTGTGTGTGTGTGTGTGTGTACACTTACACATTACAAATGTAGGAATAGCTATAGGCGAGCTTGTGTTTTTCAAGGTCTCTCATTGGCTGTTAGCCAATATGTTGTGATTTATGTCATGTTTCTTATATGAATGTTACTCTGTGTGCATGCTTATGTGTGTATCCGCATGTTTAGGTTGAGTTGACTGGCAGTAGCGTGTTTGATTACATCCACCCTGCGGATCATGTTGAGATGGCGGAGCGTCTTGGCATTAGGCCACACCTCCGGGCAGAGGCAGGCTGTCAAACGTGCCATGAGAGCGCTTCAAGCTCCGCCTCCACATCCTCACTGGCCGGCACTCCAGAACCAGGTAACACAACTTCAGATGTCTAGCTTTATTCAACTCTAATTTTTACCTCTATTTTTTTGACACAAAATATTTCAGATACACAAAAATTATACTGTAACTTTCAGAACTCAAAATCTATGATGAAACTATGCTGCCGGAATAACTTTGTGTCATCAAGAAGATACATGCATTAAAACGACCACCCACATACACTATTTGGTGTTGGCACACCAATACCCTTCAGATCTTGTGCTGATCCAGGGCAGAACACCAGCCGCTCTGCAGGAAAGTGCTGTTTCTCATTTTCAAGAGGGTTTTTGCATAGAAGGCTTGAAGCAGAGCAGCAAAAAACCTTTGTTTCATTCTAAGGGTCAGAGAGAGGGTGGAAAATGATCATGAAAAACTAAAATATGACTGCTAATGGTGCAAAAAAAAAAAGAATGTAAGTGGACCACAGGTAAAAATAAAATGATACTGAAAATGTCCTTTATTCCTCCACATTGCTTGCTCTGAGCTGTCCCAACTCGAACTAATGAGAAAATTTAACACTTTTACATTTTGGCAAATTCTTGTGAATTTGGGTCATACGCAAAAGTAAAATTTTTAGACAAAAAAGCATAAAGGTCCACCCCTAAACTTTGTACAAACAAACAAAAAAAAACCTCCTTACAAATGAGATCATAAAAATTCACATGAATTCACCAAAACACAAAATAGTTACGATTTTCCCTAACAGTGTTGACTGTCTAGCTCAGGGGGATCCCATACCTGTTCCTGGAGGGCCACTGTCCTGCAGAGTTTCGCTCCAACTCTAATTAAACACACCTGAATCAGTTAATCAAAGTCTTCAGACTCACTAGAAGCTTCTAAGCAAGTGTGTTGGAGCTAGATATGCAGGATATTGTCCCTCCAGTAGGAGGATTGTACACGTCTGGTCTAGCTGTTAATTTCTGTTGTCATATATCCGTGGATAGTGAAATATTGTTCAAAGGGTGGATATCTTTGTGATGTGCATGTTTTCTCCTGTAGCACCATCTAGTCCCTGTTCTCCAGTCAGTGAGTTATCAGAACGTGGCTTTGTCATCAGGATGAAATCCACCCTCACCAAGCGTGGCCTCCACGTTAAATCCTCGGGCTATAAAGTGAGTCCTTCATGTGAGACATACTGTCTCGTGTGTTAAATTGTGGCACAAATGTTAAGGATTTTTTTTCTGTAGTCTTAAGGCATGTGTACACAAAGACAAATGTTCAGTGTGAAAATTCTGTATGATAAACATTGGAACTTGAATAAATATCTGTTATTGTCTGTCAAACTCTTTTCTCGCAGCCGAGTTTACATCTCGCAAATCTGACTTTTTCTCAGAAATGCGCTTGACAACATTTTCAATTCTGAGTAATTAAGTCAATTCTGAGTCACTTGCAGAATTGACATTTTCCCTCAGAACTGCGTGATATAAATGCACAATTCTGACTTGTTTTCTCAGAATTGTGAGATATAAAATCGCAAGTTATAAAGTCCAATTCTGCGGTGGGGAAAAAAGACTGATATTTTCTCCGAATTGTGAGTTTATATCTTACAATTCGCAATTGCATGTTATAAAGTCAGAATTGCAAGATATAAACTCGCAGTTCTGAGAAAAAAGTCTGAATTGCGAGTTTATATCTCACAGTTCTTATGTTATTATTGTGTGATATAAACTCACAATTCTGAGAAAAAAGTTACAATTTCAAGATGTAAACTCGCAAATGCAAGAAAAAAGTCATAATTGTGAGGAAAAAGTCATAATTACCTTTTATTTTTTATTCAGTGGCGGAAACAGACTTGCATAGTTAATGCATCTGCTCAGAGTCGCATGCCATCAGTCAGTTTTTTTTTTTTTTTTTACAAAGAGGTGTTCTCAAGTCTTTTACATTGAATTGTGAATAATACTAGCCAACCATTATGATGGCTTTTGGTCACATGACCAGTGCCATCTGTGTGTGTGTGTTTTTTTTAAATAATGCAATTCTGACCCAGTGTGATTTATTTTGCATCAGTGAATAAGTGGCATTTTATTATTACAATTAGAAATAATGTAAAATACAGGTATAAATAACGTGCATAAATAGTAGGGGGCTCATGGAACGTGGTTGGGAACCGCTGGACTAGCATTTACTCATTTTTTATGATTGAATGATTTCATAAACTGAACTGCTCATTTGATTTCTTATCAGGTGATTCATGTGACAGGTCGGATTCGGTGTCGGCCAGCTCTGGTGCCAGGCTCCTCCCGCCCCTTGCATCGACCAATGGGATTGGTCGCTCTGGCTCACACGCTTCCGCCCTCCATGCTCAATGAGGTGCGCATGGAAAGTCACATGTTTGTCTTCAGAGTCAACATGGACCTGCAGGTCACCTACTGTGAGAACAGGTAACCTCCCAGCATGCCTTTCAGTCTCAGTTACGGAATATTCTGCTACCTTTGCCATAGTGCTTGCCCATAATTGGTGTAAATGATAATGTGTGCCAAATATGTGTTGTCGCATCAACACTACGTCTCAAGCCTGTGGAATAGAATTACAATACATGGCTGAAAGTATGTTTGAAAAATTTGATAAAAATTTACATGCACTCCAAATAAAAACTCATTTGGTGTCAATAAAGCAAACTGGCCAAATCAAATGCCAGTGTCACTCTTACATGTGGATTTTGTAGGATTTCGGAGTATATGGACCTGAGCCCAGCTGAGGTGGTTGGACATACCTGCTACCATTTCATCCATGCAGAAGACCTGGACACCATCAGGCAGAGCCATGCAGACTGTAAGCCTGTCAGGATTTGTGATCTACTTGCAACCCCATCTCTAAAAAAGCTTATTACACATCACACATCTCTCTCAAGTGTACATTATATAAAATAAATCATATTAATGTATTTTTATTTATTTATTAGTATGCATTTCATGTCAGTCACATTATTGGGTTTTATTTTGTCATAATGACCAACAGCAGGCTATTAGCTTTTACCTAGTTTGTAGGATAATAAAGAAATATGAAGAGCTTAAGTGAGGGTGGCAGGAAAAAAGGTGGCTAATAAAAGGAATAGAATGGGAAAATAACTTTTTTTAGTTCATCATTAAGGAGCAGCTGTATCTGTTGTCAGTTTAAGAGTCTGAAGCGGCTGTATACATTTTGACAACAGCACCCCCTAGCCAAATAAACAAATTGTATAACTCTTTTCCACATCTAGGATTTAAAATGTATCTTTTTTTAGCCATCTCATGTGGTTTTTGCATTTTTAAAATCTAATATTTAATCAGACTCCATAACTAACTCTCTATATATTTTATCATTCTCTCTCTTAGTGCTGCGGAAAGGGCAGGTTGTGACGGGGTACTATCGCTGGCTGCAGAGGAGAGGAGGCTATCTCTGGATTCAGTCCTGTGCCACCGTGTCCATTAACCACAAAGCGCCCCATGAGCGTAACGTCATCTGGGTCAACTATGTGCTCAGGTCAGTTTCTTAGTGACCTTGTGTGTTTGTGTTTTTGAGTGTTGTGCTACAGTAAAAAAAAAAAAGTTAATGTGCTGAGAGTTTCCACAGATGCCCTCGTAAGCGCTCTTCCTCTCCATCTGTCTACAGTAATCTTCATCACACAAGTGTACACGTTCAAAGAAGTCAGACAAAAACAAGAAAAATATTGGCTGAATTTCAGTGATAATTGGACTGGTGCTATATAATTACACCAAATGGATGTCAAAATTTTCTGGCTGAATGGTGTTTTAGTTAATTAGCTTTGTAATTACAATAGCTAATTAACTTCTATAGCACCCTGCTGGAGCCATGTTCATGTTCAGAAGGGCTTTTCTAGTGTATGTGTGTGTTTGGAAGCGGTATCACAAGCGAGTATTTCTCTTACCGTGCTGTTAATCTCTGTGAGGAGGAAACTCTGTAGGTGTGTTCCAAAATCTAGTGAACTGTGTTGCTGCCTACTGGTAAGGTACCTTCCTGTGGCCCTGTTTACACTAGTGCGTTTTCAGTTTAAAATGGCGTTTTAAAATGAAAACGGTCTACACTTTCACTGCGTTTCAGAAATGATCTCTGTCCACACTACACAACCGAAAATGCATGTCACATGACCATTCATGCAGGTACAACAATGAGCATGATGTTACTGTTTACACGGTCGTCAAGAATGCGCAGAGCAAATGTGGGCAGCCATGCCATCGTTTTCAAAAGCCTCCGTTTTGGCACATTTACACTGAAACGCAACCCCCGGAGTTTTCAAACTAAAATGTGGTCTGCAGCATTTTCAAGGGCCGAAAACGTGGGGGTAATGTAAACGACAGGCGTAACCGTAGCAAAAGTAGTCATTTTAAAATGAAAACGCACTAGTGTAAACGTAGCCAGTGACTATATTAAATTAAAATTAAATTAAATTAACCTTTATTTAACCAGGTAAGTCAGTTGAGAACCATTTCTCATTTACAATGACGACCTGGCCAAGAGGCAGCATAAAAAGCAAGTACCATACAATAAAAAACATAAAATTACAAATAACACAATTTTAAACAATAACATATAAAAACAGATAACTAAAAACAAGTACAATGGTCTTGAACTATTGACTGAATTAAATTTTTAAAGGAAGAGAGCGAGATAAATGAACTAAGCTTTAAAGTCTGTTGCAGATGATTCCAATCATATGCAACAGAAAACTGAAAAGAGCAACGACCAAAGGACATACGGACTTTAGGTATGCAGAAATTAATGAAACTACTATAGTGCAGATTACGACTTGTATTATGAATATTAAGAAGTGACTGTAAATATAATGGCGTTTTCCCGATAAGAGTTTTATAAATGAACAGAAACCAATGAATTTGTCTACGAGAATGAAGAGAAGACCAGTTCAATAAAGAGTACAAGTGGCAATGGTGAGTGTTATATTTAAAAAGTATAGGCCCAGTATGCTTCCTTGTGGGACCCCTTTAAATAGGGGCAGGGGATCTGACCGAAACCCCTCCACCATTACTGATTGTGAACGACCAGAACAGTAACTCTTGAACCTGATTTGGAACGTTCTACATAGTCAGCAAAGGTAATTTACTGACACCAGAAGAATTGCAGTTCTGCTGCACAGCACACGAGAAATTCTGTTGACAGTTGATCCTAATAGAGTCTGCCATTAGCACATGTTGCTAAGAAAATGACGCAATACTCTTAAAAAGTATAAAATACATATACAAATTCACATATATCTGTTTTTATTGATACATTATAGAACCTCTCTTAATTTGTCTGCCATCTCATTTTTACTGAGCTTGTTGCAGTGCATTCTGGGATTCCCTTATTTGTGAATTAGTACATTTTAATTAGATCAAACTATTATACATTTCAATACATTTCATCACTTCTCTCGATCTGTCTACCATTTTGGATATATTTTTTCCACCTTGTAAAATGTATTTATAGAGCACAATTAAAAATGACAGTTGACCAATGTGCTGTTCAGTGATTTAAAAAAAGGACGCTAGACCATATAATACAAAATAAAATAAACATAAATTAAACAACAAGATAAAACTACACACTATGTAACAAGATGAGATGCTGACTTAGAATTAAGCTTGCGCTGGTAGTCGGTGTTACCGTTGTTTGACCGTACACTGAATACATTATGTAACGAATCAGCTCATGACAGGAAATATGAATAATTAACCATAACTAGTTATAATTAACTATTCATATTTTAGATCCGCTGTAGATATTTAGCTGACCTCTCAGGGTCAACTGTCTTGTCAATTCTAAGAACGTTAATTTCCTGGTTAAGGGAAATAACGTTCTTACTGTACAATTCTACAAAGCTTGTAGCATACATCTGCATGATTAGTGACTCCAGTTATGAGCAAACAATGAACACGTCAAGTGTGATACAAGTAAGGTTTTATTAACTACATAAACACTTAAACTAGTCTAACATACTACATAAACACATAAACTGGTCTAACATCCTACATACACACATAAACTGGTCTAACATACACACACACACACACACACACACATACAGTTGGTATAGGAAAGGGTTAAAGCTTAACTCAGTACAGAAAAGAGACATAAGGAATGAAATTTATGAAACCATTTGCATATTCAGCAGATCTAAGCCTCCAGGGATACGTCAGTCCCCACTGTTGTTTTGCTTTTTATAGAAATAAAAACCATTTAGTTCAAACTGAAAGCTTCTGCTCTGCTCCATACAGCTTGCGCTGCAGAGTGCAACACAGTGCAGAAGGAATCAAAGTTCACTGATCACGTGAAGAGTCTGAGAGAGGCGCTTTCAGTGCGAGCTCTTCGGATGTATAGCCTTATTTATACTCGCCACGTCCACACGCAAAGGTGTGTGTGGCAAAAATGACATCAATATTGAGGAAACAATGATTGACAGAGGATTTGGTTTTCAAGTGACATGTAAAAGTAAAGTAAAAGATTGTTTCTTTAACCAGAGAATATGAATATGTTGGTTTTCTTTGTTTTAATTTAATTTTTGTTTTCATTTTGAAAAGCCTGTTGTCTTTGATGTTTACCTGATGTTACGCTACGGAGGCTTTTAAAAAATGTTTTTTTGATTTCACAGTGTTTGCTAAACTTTATGTAATATATTAGTCTATATACACAATAAAGCATGTGGTGTATACCATGCCTGGCCTTACTCACGTTTGTTAATAAACATTTTATAAGCTAGTTTGGTATTGTACGGTTTTATTGTTGTTGTGCAGTTGTTATTGTTTCTTTAACCAGAGAATATGAATATGTTGGTTTTCTTTGTTTTAATTTCATTTTGAAAAGCCTGTTGTCTTTGATGTTTACCTGATGTTACGCTACGGAGGCTTTTAAAAAATGTTTTTTTGATTTCACAGTGTTTGCTAAACTTTATGTAATATATTAGTCTATATACACAATAAAGCATGTGGTGTATACCATGCCTGGCCTTACTCACGTTTGTTAATAAACATTTTATAAGCTAGTTTGGTATTGTACGGTTTTATTGTTGTTGTGCAGTTGTGACCTAATGGTTAGAGAGTCAGAGTGTGTGTGTGTTCACTACTCACTGCTGTGTGTGCACTTGGATGGGATAAATGCAGAGCACACATTTTGAGTATAGGACACCATACTTGGCCACATGTCACTTCTTAATAATCTACAATAATGAATCTATCTTTCAAGCATTCGTTTTAGTCTTAAAGGGTTAGTTCACCTAAAAATGAAAATTAGGCTGTTTTACTCACCCCCGAGGCATCCTAGGTGTATATGACTTTCTTCTTTCAGACGAATCCAGTCTGAGTTATATTAAAAATTGTCCTGGCTATTCCAAACTCTATTATTGTAGTCAGTGGGTGTTGCAGTGCTTCAGTCCAAAAGAATTGAAGTAAAAAGCACCCATCCATAAAACAAAGTGTCTCACACGGCTCCGGGGGGTGAACAAAGGCCTCCTGTAGAGAATCGATGCGTTTTGGTAAGAAAAATATCCATATTCAAAACGTAATAATCACTTTAATCTAGCTTGCACCAGCGGTTGTACACGGAAGCAGCTCCGGGGCGGATGGCGTATGAGGTCAGCGTTGCGCATCCGACTTCATACGTCATCTGCCCAGAGCTGCTTCCATGTACAACAGTGAGCGCAAGTTAGATTAAATTGATTATTACGTTTTAAATATGGTTATTTTTCTTACAAAAACGCCTCGATTTGCTACAGGAGGCCTTTGTTCACCCCCCGGAGCCGTGTGAGACACTTTGTTTTATGGATGGGGGCTTTTTACTTCAATTCTTTTGGACTGAAGCACTGCAACACCCGCTGACTGCAATGATAGAGCTTGGAATAGCCAGGACAATTTTTTATATAACTCCGACTGGATTTGTCTGAAAGAAGAAAGTCATATGCACCTAGGATGTCTCGGGGGTGAGTAAAACACAGCCTAATTTTCATTTTTGGGTGAACTAACCCTTTAAGCGCAACAGACAGTTATCTTTTCTTGTAAAATGTAACGCCAAGATTGCGAATTCAAAAGCAAAAATGAAAGCATCCAAATTACCAAGTTAGTATTTGTACAATCTCCTGTTGTGTGATAAAACCATACTAAATGATTGGAGAATGCTCCATTAACCTGTGGTGCAAGGTTTAGCATTTAGACTGTTAAATGTGTAAAGCTCCCTGAGGTAAACTTCTCGCACTCTTTTGTCTGTATTTTCAGTCGATCAGAGCTGGCAGACATGCCTCTGGACTTATTACAACTCCCAGAAAGCCTGAGGGCAGAGCGGCTTCAAGCAAGCTCATCCCCACGCGACACCTCTCCAAAGGCACAAGGTATGCTTTTAGCCCCACATACACACACTGGTAGTACGTTACTCAACAGCCCAAATCAGCAGAGTTTTCTTTACTCTAGGCTCCACAGGGACACAGTCATTGAAAGGCAGGACTGAGACAGACCACAAGGGGAAGGAAGCCTTCTCGCACACTGCTGCCAGCCAATCAGAGAGCACCAGGAAGAGATCGCACCAGTCTGATGCTGAAAGCGTTCCTCGTGAGGCAAGGAGGCGGATGGAGGTATTCCGGCAGAGAGAGGACAGCCCATGTACCTCCTCAGACCAAGCCAGCGACAGCGAGGTGGAAGAGGATGAGAGGGAGAGCGAGTGGGACCACAACCTCACCAGCAAACGGGTGAAGAGAGAAGAGGGGCCATTGAAACAAGGCAATGGGGCCAATGGAGCAGGTAAAATCCACAACGGCCGTGCAGTGATCCAGCATCTTAAGAGTGTGGTGACCAGTTCCGGGTCGAATATTAAGACTGAACAAGAAGTGATGGGAACAAGTGTAGGCCCAGGTTCTGGGAGGCGCTGGAGCCAAGCTCAGCCCAGCAGAGGAGGAACCAATGGCAGCAGTCCACCTTCCCATCCTCAAAATTCCACCCCAACAGAAGCTTCATCCAAGGCTCTGTTCAACCCCCCCTCCCCAACCCTGTCGCCACCCATCGCTGCCTCGTCCTTGCCCAGGGATGATCGGTCTATCCACGGAGGGTGTGCTCCGGACTTTGAACTACTGCAGAGACTGACTGCAAGCGGGGCTGCAGGACGTGTTTTCTTTCACCCTCTGGCTCTTGGCCCACAGGGGCCCCAGAGTCTCTATGCTCCCAGCACTATTCGCTACGCCCCACCTGAGATGCCTACAGCTCATGCTGAAGGGCACCACTCAGACCATGTGGCCAAAACTCCCGCTTTCTTTCCCCACTTGCAAAGGATCGCATCTCTGCCTCCCTTTAATGGTTTTTCTCCAGTTGAACCCACTTTTCCTCCAACTTTGCCCTTCTGTATGAACGGACTGAGGGGGGCAGCAGGGACAGATGAGGATTGAGGGACAAAGACAAAGAGAGGGAAAAAAATGTAAAGGAGAGTTGGAAGAGGTCGTAAAGGACAGGACACAACGTTGAGAGAGGAACTGCAGAAGAACTTGAGGTTTTTCAAACAGTCTTCCTAGCATCCTCTTCAGACTTTTCTCTGTTAATTTGTTAAAGTGTGTCTTCCTCTCTCTGGACAAGCAGTCAAAGCCATAATGAACATATGAAGGACATCATGCAACGTTCACAAAGGGGCCATCATTGAGGCCTAAACCACTGAAAATACAGGACCGTCATGTGAAAGGAGAGCCAAGGACGTTGTCCTGGATCCTTTGATAAGGGATGCATACAAATGTCTTCTTCGACCCCTAGGGAGATGGGCCCACCTATACATTTTTTCCAAGTCCCCATGACTTAAGATTTAAGAAACCACACAGGAATATGCAAGTATGGACAAAAGCAGAATGGCGTCTATTGCCAAATAAGACATTCCTAAGGAAACAATACATAAGAAAGCACAGTCCACAGGTCCCTGACTGAGGGGTCGTACTGAAAATAAAGATTAGAACTTTTGAACAGTGTAGAATTTTCATTTTTGTATAAAAAAGAATTGTCTTTAAACATCTAAAAATAATTATTTGAAAAATGATTAATTCAAGGTCATAGCCATATATAGACAACACTGAGTTGCGAGACTCCATACATGCAAATGCTCCAAAATATTTTTTTCCCCACAACTCATGAGTAAATATCATGGACTAATCTTCCTATAAGACATTTGGGGGTTTTGGGGGGTGGTGGTGGTAAGTGTGTCTATTTGTCATGTATCATGTCCAAGCACTTATAGTATATTGTTGCATACACGTAGCACTTCATCCATGGCCAGACATTCTAGTTCTCCTACTGTAAAAACCACAAGAATTAAGTTTACAGTAGTTGTGCAAGAAATGTGTTCCGATGATTCCGAAAACTAAAGTGTGGAGAACATTGTCTGTTATATAAAGGTGTAATGTTTTATTTTAAAATAAAATATACACTGGTCTTATATCACAAACTTTGTCATAAACATGTCCAGGTCATATTTCACTTAAAAATCCCAAAAAAATAATTATATTTTGCCTGTGTTATGACATTATTGAAATGTGAACTACAAAAATATTACATACAAAAAAAAAAAAAAGCAAACAAGAAAATCAAGTAGGCGCATTATTTGTTGAGAATTTTGGGGAAAATGTGTCCAAATTTCATTAAAATAATACCACACTGCAAAAAGTCTTCATGGTCCCATAAAATTATTATTATTTTTTTTTTTTGGATCTTGGGGTAAAATATTACCTGTGACACTGTGAGATTCACCCCACGATGTAAAGCTAAGGCACACTGTTCCAAAACCTAGTGAGCTGCGTAGCATTGTAAGGCATCTTATATGCTCCTGATGTGAGATGTAGACAGTAAAATTGAGATACCTCATTTTGGCAAGATTCTAAGGTCTCATTTCATTGTAGATCCCAGAATGCATTGCAGCAATGTTTGTGTATACAATATATTCGTTGTGCTCAAAGTATTGTTGCCTTAGAAACACGCTAACATCAAATTATTGAAATAAAAGAGTTTTCGTTTGTGTACTTTTTGTCTGTAGATGTACAAAGCGAGGTGGCTCACTAGATTTTGGAGTCAGTGTAGAACAATAATATCTATGTAGTTTAAAGATGTAAAAATTAATGAAACCTATGGGTACCTTTCATGAAGGATGAATAGATGACAAAAAAATTCAATCCCTTTTACTTTAGGTTGTAGTCACTAAAATAGTTTTATGAACAAAAATATGAACATTGTAAGTGGATGACAAAAACAATATTAAGTTCTGGTAACTGATGAAATCATACTGAAGATAACAGAATGTGGTTTAAGCAGTAACTAACTACAAGAGGACAGATACAAGTTTCACCATGTGAACGTTTTCTGTTTTTTTTTTTTGTTTGTTTTTGTGTATGTGGGGTTTTCTGCCCATGCAGTATTACCAGATATGATGGTTTTCAGTAGCACTAAACGATATGAGATGGTTTTTATTTGTATTTGTGATTGAGGGCAAATATGTAAATAGTTGAGAGAATCAGTCCTGAAACATCAGCACGAGTTGGTGTTCCCTTAACCTTTACCATCACTGTGATTCTAACTTCTTTATGATGAGATGTTTGTGAAAATACAGAACCATGAGCATTAAATGAAAATGATACACTGTAAAAACGATTATGATAATCCAAACAACAATAATAAACTCTATTCCAATAATTTATTTGTGCTGTCGTTTTGTCCTTTGCATATTCAAACTTGAGCCGTCAAGATGCATCCGGTTTGACGTCAATGACACCAAATGCCAGTGGTTTATGAATAAAGAAATGAAAAGGGGTCTGGAATTACATGAGGGTGAATAAATTATGAATGTTGAATCCAAACCTCTGACTTTTCGGTTTTAAAAAATCAGTAAAAAAATTTACTGGTTGCTTGATTCCATAGTTTACAAAATATGGGAACAATTTCCATATTCTGGTCACTCTATTCACAGTGAGGCAGTGAGTTGAACTAGAGAATCAGATTAGTCTGTGAAAGAATCATTTAGACCAGGGCTGAGCAACTTCGGTCCAAGAGGGCTACTGTCCTGCACAGTGTAGCTTCAACCAAAGCCACTAGAATAGGGTGACCGACCATGCGTGCCATTTTCCCAGGACGCGTCCTGGCCAGGATTTCTATATTGCCAAAAATATCTAGGTTTTGGCTTTGTTTGCGTGTGCAGAGCATTTTGAAAGCATAAGGAACCATCTGTATGGTATTTTGATGTCATACACCGATCGGTCTGCACATGCAAACAAAGCCAAAACCTAGATATTTTAGGCAATATAGAAATTACGGCCAGGACGCGTCCTGGGAAAATGGCATGTATGGTCACACTACACTAGAAGGCCCACAACCTTTAGCCAAAAAAACGTAACAGCTAATGCTAACGCTTCTGGTTTGCCAGTACGTGGGAAAGGAGACCAGAGGCCATTTTTTTTTAAATGGATGTCAATGGAGGAGAGGATTTACTATGCTGAATAAACAGCTTTTTAGAGGAAACAGCTTATAATTTAATGAATCTACAACCTATCAGCTAATCTCCAACATGCTTTACACTAAGCAATAATTTTGGATTGAACTATTTTTAGAGTTTACACTGAAAAAAATGCTGTTTTATAAGAGCAACAAGTGGGATACAGCTTACGCCATTTCTCAATCATTTCTATGGTATCTGTAAACGGCGATTGAGTGTCGCACAACTGTGACTGAAATTCAATGACGTCAAGGCTATAATGTGATTGGTTATTAAGGCACACATGATCCAAGTTGACCCTTACGCTTTCTCCAATAGTAAGTAATACAGACCCTCTCATCTCCCAATGTCTCGATGTTCATACTATCCATCTTAAATAGTATGTGAGATTAGAATAAGTGTGTCCCAAAGCATAATATGGTGAAAAGAGTATGCCAAAAGTCCCCGGATGGTCTACTATTTCAGGTCGATTTTTGAAGTGTGGATTTGTGCACACTCTAATGGCTAATATCGCGTTAAAAACTACAAACATGGCGGATGTGAGCGACCGGCGGTTGGGTAGAGAGGCTTAGAAAAAGGGGTTTGAGTTACTAATATTCAACATATAACCTGGTAAAAAATATTTCTTTAATGTTATCTGTGTTATATTTCATCTGCAACAGCAATGTAAACTTTTATAAACATCCGTTTGGTCGTTAACTTTTAAATGCATCATTATGCATAAAATATGAGCAGAGTTCTCCGCATGAAAGACCCGCGACTGGCAGATCAATGTGTTACTTCTTTTCTCTCCAATACGGTAGGAAGATAAATTAAATGCAATTTGGAGGATATTAACTGTGACAAGATGATTGACAGGCCAGTTTACAGTGACGGGGGGCGTGTATCTATGCAACAGAGCGTCGGTTAAAGACGCAGTTGTGTGACGTGATAGTATGTCCCAAAGCTTGCCTACTCTTCTACTACACACTCAAAAGTGTGTACTTTTTCTTCACCAAAAGAGTACATACTTTAAGGGCGTAGTATAAGTAGGCACATTGAGAAGCAGCAAATCTCTGGCTTCAACCCTAATCAAACACACCTGCCTGTAGCTTTCTTTTGATCTTGAAGACACTGATTAGCTTGTCCAGGTGTGTTTGATTAGGGTTGGAGCTAAACTCTGTAGGACAGTGGCCCTCCAGGACCGTAATTGCCCAGTCCTGATTTAGACTAATGCTGCAAACCAGATCAAGCAGTTCATTAAAAAGATATGACTCAAAAGAATAATTCGTTCACAAATCGTACATCACTACTTTAGTGTCAAAGAGGTGGATTTTAAAGAGAATGACGACAACTTAAAATTAATTCTGATTCTTACACAAAGTATACTATAATATACTATCAAGGGCCTTTTTACGTCCATTTTGAAGCCTTAAAAGCTTCTGTCCTCATTCACTGTAAATGCATGAAAAGGTTTGGTGTTAAAAAAAGAAAGAAAGTAAGTACAGGTTTGCAGACGTGGTGGTGAGTAAATGATGCCAGAATAAATTTTCTACAGAGTGATCCTTTCAAGACTAGCCTAAAAATGACAATGGCAAAAAAAGTACACCAGTTGCATGCTTGGAAACTTTAAACATTTGAAGTCACTGTCTTGAATGGCGTGAAGGGGGTTGCTTTTGGATTTGAAAAGTGAACATTCAAAAGGGATTAACAATCGGCTATTATCTTGTGTAAATTTTGTAATCCGCACCGGTCCATGTTAACAAGTTCAAAAGAAGAGGAAAAGAAAGGAAAGATGAAAGAACATGGATCGGATTGATGTGATAAGCTGCTTTAACAACAGCTCCCTTTGGGACCACATGTAAGCTACCCAACTCTGTCAACTCTTCCGCTCCGCTCACAATAAAGTCTTTTGATTGGCGTTCATCATAATCCGTGTACAGATTCATAACTCTGGCTCCATGTCTTTGAAGCGGAGTCGGTGAGCGGCCTGCTGTCAGAGTAATAGGCCGGAGGGTCGAGACAAAGGCAGACATTGTGATTGAAACGCAGAGCGTGCTGGTGTTAGCGATGGTGTTGTGTTGTTTCAAGAAACCCCAGGGAGGGGCTCTGACATTGAAGACGGGTTAAAACCTGTTTTACATTCAAGTGGCAGGCCTCAGTTCATTAGTGTGAGGATCATTCCCTCTTGACGACTAAATGAATTGCATACTAAAGAAGCAGAGTTGTTGGGGAGAAAAGGCGAATGGTCGGACCGTGTGCGTGCGCATAAGATAACTCGACTGTGACCCAAAGTCTCTCCTCTAAAATATCCTCCACGGCCATCTCTTAAGAGCAGACTGACATATAAACAGGAATTAGTTACTTTTATGGGTAATTTTGGCAATAAATAGGGAAAAATATTGTGGTTTTCAGTGATCTTGTGCTGCAAATTCACATATTACGACAATAACAATTTAAGTTGGGTTAAACATACTGGTTCCACATGATGGAAATGCCGCTCTGTGCGATTATGAACTCAGTTCATGTAACACATGTGTGTGTGAGTCTGGCTTGTGGGGATGTGTGTTTGGGCGCTGTGCCCTTTAGCCATGTGGCAGTCCCTGTAGACGCCCTGAATTTGAAGCAGAGCTGTGTGCGCTGAGGGAGAGACAGACAGACCGCGGGGCCTACTGCACTGAGACACAACTGGAATCAGTAACTAACGAACTGCACCAAAACACCAGAGAACGAGGAGGAGTTGGAGAATAGGCAAGAAAAGGATGGAGAACGTCTGACATGTTTTCACTTCTCAGTGTTGCGGAGTAAATAACTACAAGCAGCAATAACTACAAGCACCTGTAGCATACAGGTGTAACTACATTTATTAGCAGTGGTGGAAAGAGTACTAAACATTGTACTTAAGTAAAAGTATTGCTACTAAAGGGATAATTTACTTGAGTACAAGTAAAAGTAATGAAAAATAATGACTTTAGTATTATTGTTCTATTTTTTACCCAAAATGAGGCGATGTGTGAGCATTATGGAGTATTAAACACTCATGTAATATCTGTTTCATAAGTGAGACTCATAGAAGTAGGCTATTAAACTTATGACGTTCCAGGAAATCTTTTATATGGACAAATGCATCAGATATCACTACAGCTGAATAACATGCAGATAGAGACGTTTTGACTAATGAAACATGATGACAATAAACACACAATTGCGATGATATATCTGTGTTCTTTAAGCCATTTTGGGTATTTTCATAAGAATGATGTATAATGCAACGCTAATCGACACACTATCACAGTATAGAATTTTATAAAATAATATATTTCTGTCTCATTCTGTGATAAGCAGCAACCACAGAAGCAAGTTTTTCCAAAAACGACTGATGTTAAATAGTCATTTTGGAGCAAAACATGATATTAATCTCATAAAATGTAATTTTTTAACGCTATGCTAAGCAAACATACTACAGTAGCTATCCCTGTTGCCAGGAGCGACTGTTTTATAACTAATTTTGAAAAGTAAGTCCACGTAAGATTATGTGAATGTTTTTAAGAAGGGCAAAAGCAAAGAAGGATAAGAAAGAGGTTTGATCAAAGAAATGAGGGATTAAAACAGTGTGAATAGAAAGGTACCAGTAAAAAAAAAATATGTGGGGTACGGGTAAGGTTGGGCATCATTTGAATTTTAATGATTCCGATTCTGCTAATCGATTCTGATTCTTATTGATTCCTAATTTGGATTTCAATAAGGTAAAAAAATATGATATAATTTACATTTATTCTAAATCTTATTGCAAAACGTCATTGTAGATGAATACTATAAACGGAAATCAACAGGCTGAATTTTCTGTCTTTTGTTTGATTAATGTTATTATAGAGACGGCAGCAGGAATACTGCCCTACAAAGGCAAAAGTCCTTAACTCTGTAGAGTGTGAAACTGAGAGAAATGACTTTAAAGATTTTTATTTGTCCAGACAAATTAATTATAGCTAGGACACTGGAAATCTGGCAGTTATATGTTTTAATAATGAAAATAAAATAATGAAAAAAAAATTGAGCTCAAACTTGATTTTTACTCCTAATTTGAAGATACTATACTCTATGGAAGCCCGTTTCCGCCAATGAATAAAAAATAAAAGTCACAATTCTGACTTTTTTTCTCAGAATTGCGTGATATAAACTCGCAGAGTTAAAAAGTCATAATTGAGAGATATAAACTCGCAATTCTGATAAATAAAGTCAGAACTGCGAGATATAAACTCGCAATTCTGAGAACATAGTCTTTTCCCCCCTCAAAATTGGACTTTAACTCGCAATTGCGAGTTTATATCACGCAATTCTGACTTTATACCTCGCAATTGCGAGTTTATATCTCACAATTCTGAGAAGAAAAAGTCAGAATTGTGAGATATAAACTCGCAATTGCGAGGAAAAAAATCTGAATTGCGAGTTTTTATCTCGCAATTGTGACTTTATATCTCGCAATTCTGACTTTATAGCTCGCAATTGTGAGTTTATATCTCACAATTCTGTGAAAAAAAGTCAGAATTGTGAGATAAAAAGTCGCAGAATTTTTTTTAATTCAGTGGCGGAAACGGGCTTCCATAATACTCTTGCCTTGGCGTGACTTCTCACTTTTTGCCAACAATGCAAAGGCAAAGGCAGTAATGGCCATATTATATACAATATTCGGTTGCGGATCACCATTACAATCTAGCGATCACGGGCTGTCTCATATGCTATAACATACAGTAATTTGACTGTATTTATTTTTATTTTCTGATCGTAACAACCAGACAAAAAGTTAAACATGTGAGTGGATACCGTTTTGCAACCAATTTATTTGCAATGTTCACTAACGTTAAAAGAATGCAAAACATACTTAGTCTATTGATTTTACATCGAATTGAATGAAAATAGCCTAAACTAAACTAAAAGGACGACTTGTGTGTTGATGTGAACGCCAGCAAGTAGAAATAATGCTCAGAATGCTTGTGGATTAAACATCTCCTATGACGTTCATTGCCATGGATTTTATCGGCTTGCGAACTCTACTGATTTTTTTATTTTATGTGTGATATGCTACGTTGTCATGGCATTCGAGTCCGTGCAGAAGTGGGCAGACCCAGACAAACAGAGATGGTCCTCATTGCAGAACACAAGATCCAGGGGGCATGGTTGGATCCAGATCCAACTCCTCCCACCTTACATATACCTAAACCCACCCATCTACACCCCTAAACCTACCAATCTCGACCCCCTAGATGTGGATCCAACCACTTCCCCTGGATCTTGTGTTCTAAAAAATAAACATTGTAGTTAATAGTCTCCTATTAGCCTAATTAACCAAGCTCTCCATAAAACAAGCAAAATAAGCTCTAAAAAATTGCCTATAGATTCCAAAATAGGGCGTGGCTTCCTCCCATTGACACACATTCACAACTTTTCTCCAATCCACTTCAGTGCAAACTTCGCCCCACAGCTGATTCTAAAGATTTTATTGGTTGTGTCAATTAAAGTGTTGATTTCCTACATTATGCTACAAAAAATGCTAACCCCTAAACCTACCCCACACCTGTCCCTAACCTTAACCAGTGAAACTGACTGAACTGCGGGATTCGCGCTGAATAGCGTGGTAAAGAAAGTTCCAGTTCAGGAGATAAACAGTTAATAAGATTATGGGATATGAGATCGTTCCGTAACTCCCCAACCGGACCTCACCGGACAATGGCAGTTTTTTTAGTTACACCCAGCGTCACTACCCCCTCCTACCCTGCGAATTTCGAGCCCCGGGACGCCCCCGTTGCTTAAAACAAAGCGGTAGAGTAAAAACTTTCCCCTGCGCTGACGGCTCGCGGGAGAGCTCGTGGGTGATTCCCGTTTATATCATTAAGCAGACTCCAAACTCCAGTCCGAACACCACTGGCCACAAGCTTTGGGCTCTGCTCTCATGGAGAATATTTACTTATATAGCATAGTTTATTTTAGATGAACTAGAAACAATGTTACATTTATAAAGTTTTATTTTGAAATTTAAGTCAATAACAATTGGCTGGAGCCAGAGCCAATGGTGAAAGTCTTTGCGCGAGGAGACTCCGCCCCATTTTGGAGGTTCTGCCCAATTTTGGATTTCACTCCCCATTTTGGAGAGATTGAAGATTCTCTCTGACGTTTAGTGAAACACTGGAGGCGACTCGCACCGTTTATGAATTAAAACCATAGACTGTATAAAAACATGGACGTAGTGTCCGTGACGTCCCCCGTAGATTTCCAAAGAGCTTTTTTGAAGCCCAAAAGTGGGCGGAGGCGGCCGTCGCCATCTTGGCAGGGCGTCACCACGTGTCACATCCGGATAATCGAAAATGGGCAAAGAGGCGGGAGCAGGTTGCTGAAGCCACACCCACCTAGCTCGATCCACCTGTCACTCAAGTGGCCACGCCCTTAAAGGGGTCATATGATGCGATTTCAAGTTTTCCTTTCTCTTTGGAGTGTTACAAGCTGATTGTGTATAGATAAGATTCCTGAAGTTGCAAAGACTAAAGTCTCAAAACCAAAGAGATATTCTTTATCAAAGTTAAGACTCTGCCACGCCCCCCTAAAACGGCTCGTTCTAACACGCCCCCACATATCTAGGTCACTATGTGGAGATATTTACATAATGCCACCCAAATGTGCACGCAAAGAAAGAAGGCGTGGTTTCAGTAACCGCAGTTAGTGTTGAAGCAGCATGTCAGGGAGACGCTGTGTGTTTCTAGGCGAAAGCAAAAGCACTTTATTTGGCCTTCCGAAAGTAGATGCATTTAGAAATCTTTAAGATGACTTACAACAGAACAGCAATGCATTTTATGGACGACCGTTTCGTGAACCTAGGAGAGGAGGTCATTCTGATTTTGCTATGACAATCTGGCGCTTCTGAATCAGCTACTGTTTTGTTATTAGTTTAAGTATCTGCTATTGACTGTTCAAATGCGGAGTTTTGCGCATCGTGTGTGTGTGTGTGTGTGAGAGAGAGAGAGAGAGAGCACGCTTCACATCAAAGTGGAGTCAGCTGTCTTAACCGTGGCTTGTGTACTGCAAACACATAGCAGCTTCATCACTGTGTCTGTCACGCGACTTTGTTCCCCTTTCGGGCTCTGTCTTTACATTTATTTTGAAAGATGAAGCTGCGATTATGGTAAGGGGCGTTACATTTCCGACGAGTGCTTGCGGTGTTCGGCCAATCACAATGCACTGGGTCAGCTGGCCAATCAGAGCAGACTGCGCTTGTCGGAAGGAGGGACTTTGTAGAAAACGAAGCGTTTGAGAGAGGCGGGGCATAGAGGACCTACAATAATGTACAGTATTTAGTATTTACACTTTTTTTTTGTAGAAAACTATTATTATGAGTAGGCTACAATCTTCATCTCATGTGAGCCCAGATGACTCACAAGAAAACAATTTATTTCTTAATGTGTAAGACTTTTTAAAACAGAACCAAACTGTTTTTAAGGTCAATTATCAGACTGCATTTGTTTAAAGTTCTACATACATAAACACAGACACACACACATCTTGTATTTATTTTTCCATTTTTTCACGTTACACCTTAACATTTGTGATCATTTGTCATTTAAATAATGTTTCTTTTTCCTTTATTTCCTCAAAAGTTGTAAATAAACCAGTAAGGAAAACAGAATTGTTCAATTCTTTATGACGCTCAGTAAAATGTATTAGTCTACTTCTGTTCATTTAAATTAACATTATTTTTTGTGTGTAATGCTGTCAGATTACCCAAAACAAATAAAGAAAAAGACTACAAAATATACTGTTATACATTCCTAAAAAATACGTACTTTATAGTTACTAATAACTTGCCATGTAAGTATACCTTTCTTTAAAATGATAGGAAGCCTGTAGTGTAACTACTTTAACTAGTGCATAGTTTGGGAAGCTACAGTTTCAAAAGTTGCTTCTGCAACACGGTCAGCGTGTTAACCTCTAAAGGCCACTAACATGACATTTCCACCTTAAGTGGCAGCGCTGAATTCACGCCACCTTAAACATCAAACCTGTCCTTCTCAGAAATTGCGGGAGACAAATGTGCTTGCATAGCCCCCATTTATGTACATATTCATAGACTCATTATGTACTGTAAATAGCACTGAAGGTCATGCATAAACAAATAGTCTGTAACCTCGTGATAAACACTCACAATCAACATACAATGAATGTCATCAGTTTTAAAAAGAGTACATTTATAGAATGTTCTGCATTTCACATTAACATAAATATACATTTAAAAAAAAAAAAAAGAGGTGGAAGAAAGAACATCAGCCAATCAGGCGTCAGGTACAAAAGTCACATAGCAAAGACAATCATCTGCCTCTTTACATCTACCCAAAGACTCAAGAAACAAAACGGATACCTGACAAAATTCTAAATGTGTTCCGGAATACAAAACACAACCAGCAACAATTCTTAAACGCATTTATATGCCGACAGATAAGTGCCATCATCTCTCTGAGGATTCAGACTTGGTCTTTGATAACATGACAAGAAATCAACAAAAAAAAAAATCTTTTGGATGACAATAATTAAAATATGTAATCAAATGAATAAGCAGCCCTTTGAAGGTGTACAAACAGAAGTTAAACGACTCATGAAAGAATCGCCGCACATGTCCCAGAGTCCCCGGCGCTATTAACAAACCTCACACGCATACAGATCAACACATCTGTCTGTTTACCATGAATCCCTCCCTCCAGACACCACCTGCCCTTGATATCTGACACGACTCGCACTCACGTTTTGTTTTGAACTTTTTACTATTTAACAACTTTTTGTCACTACAATTTCCCAGTTGTAATTAATTAACCCCTATAGTCATAGTAAGATTCAGCACAGAATGATTTAACCCAGTGAACTTGATCTGAATGAAAGTGGAAGAAGCTTATTCAGGGTTCAGCAGAAGTTAGTGATGTGTTTTCCCCTTACTAAAATCAAACAGAAATCAATTTTATAGTAATGCACTTACTGTGGACGTCAATGGGGCAAGTGTTGCACTACAATAAAAATTGAATCACACCATTTTTTAAAGTGTAACCACAAAACCTTAAACATTATGCTATATATATATATTCGATTCATGGGATTGTAGTTATTTCCTCATTAAAGCCGTTAAGTACACAGTCTTGTACCTTTGTCTTTTTGTGCAATTTACAAACTTTTTTTTTGCCAATCATTTAAAGGGGTCATAGGATGCCCATTTTCCACAAGTTGATATGATTCTTTAGGGTCTTAATGAAAAGTCTGTAACATAGTTTGGTTAAAATTTCTCAATGGTAGTGTAAAAAACACTGTTTTACCCTGTTTTTTTTTTCAGATCAAGCCATGTTTGTAGCATTTTCCTTTAAATGTTAATGAGCTCTGCTGACCCCGCCCCTCTCTTCCGAGCTGCTCTCAGAGAGACTGTTTACTTTAGCCGCATTCATCCTGAAACTTGCTAATTAGCACATTATTAGGAAAGGCGATTTGCAAAGATTCATTACAAAACATTATACTCACTTCTTCTGTAGATGAGGCTGGATCATGAATGATTCGTGTGAACAGATGCATTTAAGTAGATCGGGGGCGCATTCCCTTATGCGCTAGGGAATCAAACGCTACTGTCAATCAAACTATCGTGGGAGGGGCCTGTCTGTGTGACGTCACACAGACAGGCATCTGAGATCAGCTCGATTTGAGAAAGGGGTAAAGATTTTAGTAGATTAACAAAAAAAACACTGGGTGGATTTTTATCATTTTAGGGTGGTTGTGTACACACACTGCCAACACACATTTCAGTTCAAACAACTTGTAAAAGTGCATGTAGCATCCTATGACCCCTTTAAAATCTTTGTAATGTTATAATTCACCTTGTAGCTGGTTGGTTTGGTTCATGGCTTATAACTCTTTTAAAAAGACCTTTTAAAAATCTTTCTGGGAAAAATACTTCCAGAACCAAGGTCGCTAAAAAAGTGGGCAGACACTGTTGCGCTCTATTACAACATCTTTGGGTTAGTTTGCCCAAAAATAAATGTTCTTGCATCATTAACTCACCCTCATGTCATTCCAAACCCTTATGACTTTTTTTCCATTCAACACAAATTGAAAATTATAAACGTGTTTGTTGCTCATTTCCAATAAATTACAATGAACTGAAGATTTCATGCTTCAAAACGATGCCAAAACTGTACAATAATATTAGTCTACATGACTTGTGCAATCTATTTCAAGTCATCCTAAGTCGTAAGAGAGCTTTGTGTAAGGAATAGACTGAAATTTAATTCATTGTTCACTTTTAATCTTGACTGAATAATACAGACCATTTTTGTGAAATGAATCAGCAGTTAATTAAAAAGATTTGACTCAAAATAGTGAGTCATTCACAAATTGGACACAAATTGACCTTGAGATGGACTTGAGAGCTATCAGCTGACCAGAGGATTGTGTACAAATATGGTTGTTATTTTTGAGCTTGTGTGTAAATACATCTAAATGCCACTTCAGATGCAGCTTCTGTGTTGATTTCATTTGCTTGGTAACAGCTCAAATGTCTTATTATTCTAATTCCCTGATTGAATGTAAGAATTTGACTCAAAAGATTATGGACACTTTTAGAATTTTTTTTTTTAGAAAAATGCTTTATAAAGGTAAAAATGCCCATAAAATGTAGAAATAAGTTTAAACTTATTGGAAAAGATTCATTTCTATCAGTATGAACTGACCACCACACAGAATATGAAGAATATTAAAAACATTAGGAGTCAGCTGTCTTCGGCAGTCCTTAAGATACCAGCACAATAACACACTAACACACCCCAAAATATCATCTAATTATCGTTATCGATAAAATCCCAGAAAATATTGAGATATTATTTTTTGTCAATATCGCACACCCCTTATTTTTTTTGACATTTCTTTGTCAGATACTATATTTTAAAATGCATAATTTTTAAGGGTTTACGGGTTTTAAAGTCCAATCGGTTACACTTTACTTGAAGGGGTGTGCATAAGACTGACATGACACCTACATAATCATGACATGACACATGTCATGAATATGAAGGTTTTTTTTTATGCAAGTTTATGACAACTGTCATTAAGTGTCATTCGCTCAGTTATGTAATTTTTAATGCAAAGATGACATTGTTTGAGATGTCTTTGTTATGGGTTATGGTTAGGGGTAAGGGTAGGGGTAGGGTTAGGTTAGGGTTAGGTCAAATAATGTCAAATTTGCATTAAAAATGACATAACTGAGCGAATGACACTTAATGACAGTTGTCATAAACATGCATAAAACCTCCTTCATATTCATGACATGTGTCATGTCATGATTATGAAGGTGTCATGTCAGTCTTATGCACACCCCTTCAAGTAAAGTGTAACCGTACAATCCTAGAAAGATGCGATGGACATTGTGTCCATAAGGTGACGCCAAAACACAACAAAAAAAATTATAGTGTACAAAACTTTATGAATTTCCGCCACATAAAAACCGCCGCTTTGGTAGCCTATATCATAATTTTGACATACCAAGTTATGACTCATGACTTAAAAGAAAAACTAAATTATTAGATATTAGGTCATAAAAAATACTGTCATTATGAGAGGGAAAAGTTAATAGTATATGAGAGTCAACACCTTTTGTCATAAATTTTCATCTCCTAAGCATGACTTAGTATGTAATGATTTTGACTTTAGCTCATAATAATGACATGGTATCTTATAATTTAGACTTTTATGTCATGATTTACAAAAGCAGGATATTTTCCCCCCTAACCATTAGGCTAATCACAACAAAATTCCAAAGTAACGTTGACAGATTTATAGAAAACAAAATAAAATAAAAATATAAAATAAAATGGTATTTAGGTGTAAACTGCATTTTTTTTTTGTAGAAACTTTTATAAACGACTAGCTGCCTTGCAGAATGTTTTGTTAATTTAATAATTTCTGTTACTACGATGCATATTTGGATGCATACAGTTAATCACTTAAAATATGTGATTAGGTGACAAATAAAGACAAGTTTGTTTATAATAAAGAATAACGGAAGCACACTTTTAAAGCAAAACATTTCAAACATAACACAAAAATGAGTTTATGTGGTTTCATATTTTATTAACTGGAAACCCAGACTGTAGCTGTATTTCTGAACTGTGGTCTTAGATGGTTATTAGCTTGTTTACCAATCCAGAAACCTGTTTGACCACCTTAAGATTGTATGACTAGCTGCTAGCAACTGCATATTTTTAGTAGTTGTTGCAAAACTCTTTTTAAATGTCAAAATGCTTTCTAAGGCCACTGTACTGTACATACTGTACTGTAATGAGAGTAAGGGTAACATAAGAAAGTCATTCAGAGTGTGTTGTTTATAGCATATGCGTGTGTGTGTTTGAGTGGCCTCTTCCGGCCTGCCTCTCTCTCACTGCAGAGGCCTTTTGTCTTGATGTGGTCCTCTGGGATTGTGGGTCACCACGCCTGAACAACCTGATGGTCATATAGCGTGAGGAGCTCAGAGAGGAAGGAGGGGGTTGCAGGAAAGACGGGACGGTGTGTGTATTTGTATGTACGTGTGTGAAGAATGCATTCCGCCTTTGATATAAAGAGTAACTCGGGTTGTCACGCTATGATGCTGTTCCTCATGCAGACTGCAGACGGTTTCTTGTCAAGGCATGTTTTATTACGCCTGCCAATTTAATGTTCATTAAGTGTGCATGTGCACAAGGACCAGCATTTAAACAATGATCCACCCTAAAGTATTGCTGTGAACCTAAGGTAAATCATAGATTCATGTGCAGTTATATGGAAATAAATAATAGCATGTTGACTTCTAAAGACACTTTTTTTTACCTATTCAGTGCTTTATTCAATTCAATAATGTATACTTCGAATTTTCTTCGTTTGAGGGCTTTTCTCACCATATGTTTAGTTACATTTTTTTTTTTTAAAGTTAAGCTTTTGCAATTTTATTGGACAGGACAGTAGGAGAAGAGACGAAACAACTCTACATCTTATTATTTTAAATAAACAGGTACTGCGAGAATGTAATATGGTAACATGGACATAAACATTAGGATTTCATGATAGAATTTAATTGGTTGCATTATTTATTTATTCGTTTTTTTGTTTATTAATATATAAGTAGGGGAGATCAGTGATAATAGTTTCATTAAATGCTTAATAAATGTAACACGAATAATAATGTAATTCATAATGCACTCACAGTGACCATATCAGATACACTCTACCATTCAAAAATGAGTCTGTTATTATTATTATTACATTTTAATTGTACTAATATTTGTAATATTTATTTTTACTGTCAACAAAGGCTAGACTTAATTAAGAATTAAAAATGTAAGTGTTTTTAATATACAGTGGCATGCGAAAGTTTGGGAACCCCTTGCAGAATCGGTGAAAATGGGAATAATTTTAACAAAATAAGAGAGATCATACAAAATGCATGTACTTTTTTATTTAGTACTGTCCTGAGTAAGAAATTTTACATAAAAGATGTTTACATTTAGTCCACAAGACAAAAAGATAGCTGAAATTATTAAAATAACCCCATTCAAAAGTTTGGGAACCCTTGGTTCTTAATACTGTGTGTGGTTACCTGGAGGATCTACCACTGTTTTCTGTTTTGTGATGGTTGTTCATGACTCCCTTGTTTGTTCTGAACCGTTAAACTGAGCAATGTTCCTCAGAAAAATCCTGTGTCCTGCAGATTCTTCAGTTTTCCTGCATATTTTGCATATTTAAACCCTTTCCAGCAGTGACTGTATGATTTTGAGATCCGTCTTTTCACACTGAGGACAACTGAGGGACTCAAACACAACTATTAAAAAAGGTTCAAACATTCACTGATGCTCCAGAAGGAAACACGATGCATTAAGAGAAACTTTTTGCATTTTAGTATCAAGGTAAATTGTACTTAATTTGTCTTCCGGGAAACATGCAAGTATCTTCTGTTGCTTCTGAAGGCCAGTACTAAATGGAAACAATTATATTTCAGCAAAATAAGAAAAATTGGGACATCTTCATCTTGTTCAAAAGTCTTCACCCCCGGTTCTTAATGCATCGTGTTTCCTTCTGGAGCATCAGTGAATGTTTGAACCTTTTTAATAGTTGTGTTTGAGTCCCTCAGTTGTCCTCAGTGTGAAAAGATGGGTCTCAAAATCATACAGTCACTGCTGGAAAGGGTTTAAATATGCAAAAGATGCTGGAAAACTGAAGAATCTGCAGGACATGGAGGATTTTTCTGAGGAACATTGCTCAGTTTAACGGTTCAGAACAAACAAGGGACTCATGAACAACCATCACAAAACAAAAAACAGTGGTAGATCCTCCAGGTAACCACACACAGTATTAAGAACCAAGGGTTCCCAAACTTTTGAATGGGGTTATTTTAATAATTTCAGCTATCTTTTTGTCTTGTGAACTAAATTTAAACATATTTTATGTAAACTATCTTACTCAGGACAGTACTAAATAAAAAACAACAGAAATTTTGTATGATCTCTCTTATTTTGTTAAAATTATTCCCATTTTCACAGATTCTGCAAAGGGTTCCCAAACTTTCGCATGTCACTGTATACACACACACACACACACACACACACACACACACACACACACACACAAACACACAATATATTCATTTTAATGTGTATCCATTGAATTGTATTCCACTCAATTAGGTATGACTAATAACAAGAAAAAGATGTTTGATACAAATTAATATGCAAACAGCAAGTGAGTAAAAACTCAAAAGTATTATTATTTTGAATGTAAAATAACTGAATGTGAAATAATTATAATTATAAAAGAATTTGAAAAATATGAAAGTTTTAGATACTATGATAGCTTTAGATACTATTCAGTTTTTTTTAATCTGGAGGCAAATGTTGTTGTGACCCTGTGTTTGTGTTGTACATGTTAACCCAGCTCAGCCTGGTTTGGTTCGAGGTCAGTCTGAGAGCCCTAAACAAACCGCTACAGTGATCTGAGAGAGATCCAAGAGCAAAGGCCGCATTCACAAACAGTGGAGATGATGAATGAGCGGGAGCTTCCACTCAATCAGAGCACGGACCGGATAAGGAAAAACACTTCCTGTTTGTCGACACATTCCCGGACTAATATCTCTCCTGCTGCTGAGGAACGCAAGACGACACTGATCTAGAAGCAGCTTCCTCTTTGAAAAGATCACTGCTCATCAACATCAATCGCAAACGTCATCAAGCCAGTGTACTAGTGTAGCGATCAAATACTAGGTCACATGCGACTGATATGTTGATTTTTTTTTCTCATATTTACATACAGACACAAATAAATTGTCATTCCCAGTAATCAGTCTCAGTTCCAATGACTGATTATAATCAACAGGATACTGAATTTACATTTTTGGATGACTTTTTTCAGAGTGTAATGCAAACAAACCTTTTAGAAAATCAGAAAGCCAGCCACTTTAAATTTGTTTGTATCTAAATATTGCATTTATATTATTAGAATAATAAAAAAAAAGCAAATTAAGGACTTTTAGGCCTTAAAGGGGTCATATGATGTTGCTAAAAATAACATTATTTTGTGTATTTGGTGTAATGAAATGTGTTTATGCGGTTTAAGGTTCAAATAACACATTATTTTCCACATGCTGTACATTATTGTTTCTCCTCTATGCCCCGCCTTTCTGAAACGCGTCGATTTTTACAAAGCTCATCGGTCTGAAAAAGCGAGGTGTGCTCTGACTGGCCAGCTATCCAGTGCGTTGTGATTAGCCGAATACCTCAAGCGTGTGTCGGAAATGTTACATCCCTACCATACTGTGATGCCTGCGGCAACCACATGTGACGACCCCGGGCTGGACTCCGCTTCGTCCACGGTGAAAGCTGATCCGGCGATCGACAGCGCGAAGTTGATGTATT
>NW_015505335.1:319758-328089 GCF_001515645.1 Sinocyclocheilus grahami
GATATCGTCCTCTTTTGGAAGACCAAACAAAGTAGTTTCGCTTTCACAACGAAGCACACAGCACCTTCACGACATGGCGGCGGCGGCAACAACAATACTACAGCGAGAATAAAAGTTACGCCTTCTTTCTTTGCGTGAACATTTGGGCGGCATTATGCAAATCTTTCCACATAGTGACGTAGACATGTCGGGGCGTGTTAGAGCGAGCTGTTTTAGGTAGGTGTGGCTGACTCTTAACTTTTATAAAGAATATCTCTTTAGATTTGAGACTTTAGTCTTTGTAACTTTACAGATCTTCTTTATGCACCAAGAGCTTGTAACACTCCAAAGAGAAAGGAAAACTTGAAATCGCATCATATGACCCCTTTAATAGATTATTAGGCTCATTATTAGAAATTTTTGCAACTTCAACCTAAAATTCATCAGTAATAATGCATTTTGTCATACATACTGTTTTTTTAGATTTCTATTTAGCTTTATTTGTTATCCAAGGCAACATCCATTTTATTTTTTGCTTCATTTTTGTTTTTGACTTACAAATATTGTTTTAACATATAATTTTTACTATTCAACTATTTAAAAAGAAACTGAGTTCTTATGAAGTATCAAGTAGAATAATGACCCAAATATAGCTATATCAAAGCTAAAGAGAAAAACACCACAGTGGTCAGCTGTACAAAATCTGACACATTTTAATGAAATACTGCAAAACTCAGAACGTTTAAGCAAACGTGTTTTTGTTCTCAGTTGATTAATTCCGTTACACGGCACATAGCATTTTCTTTCCATAGCTTCTCATTCACACATCACACATTCTATGATAAAGTGCTTTACTGTTTCACTTCTCTGGCCATCTATGGCACTCAAGCACAGAACAGCTCAATGCCATAGTATGCTGGGAAATCTGTTCCGTGCTGTTGTCAGGTTCTCAGATTGTGACTATGTTCAGAATAGCACACTTCTCTCATACCGTTTCAGCAATATACAGTATGTATACTTTGCATAATATGCAAATGCTTGCATGAAATACCTGGATGGCCTACAACATACAAAATGTGCAGTATTTGACCAAAGCACACTGAATGGACCGCAGCACCCACAATGCATTGTGCTTGACCTTCTTTTTCCAGAGAGAGGAATGAACAGGAAGTAATACCCAGGTGCATTTAAATATATTTACAAATGGTAAAATATGTATTTATTCATATTTTGCATACATTTATCTTAAGACATTATTACACAAACCTACGGAGCCCCGCACATGGCATGCAGGGAAAAAAAATAGTACGCTAAATCGTGCGCACGATTTACTAATTCATTCTCTCGATTTGCTAAATCGTGTGCACAATTCACTAATTCGTTCCCTTGATGTACTAAAATGTGCGCACAATTTTACTATTTCATTTCCCTCGATTTACTAAATCGTGCACACGATTACTATTTCATTCTCTCGATTTGCTAAATCGTGTGCACAATTTACTAATTCGTTCCCTCGATTTGCTAAATCGTGCACACGATTACTATTTCGTTCCCTCGATTTGCTAAATCGTGCACACGATTACTATTTCGTTCTCTCAATTTGCTAAATCGTGTGCACAATTCACTAATTCGTTCCCTTGATGTACTAAAATGTGCGCACAATTTTACTATTTCATTTCCCTCGATTTATAAATTGTGTGCACGATTTACTAATTTGTTCATTCGATTTACTAAATCGTGCACACGATTACTATTTCGTTCTCTCGATTTGCTAAATCGTGTGCACAATTTACTAATTCGTTCCCTCAATGTATTAAAACGTGCGCACAATTTACTATTTCGTTCCCTCGATTTATAAATTGTGCGCACGATTTACTAATTCGTTCCCTCGATATACTAAAACGTGCACTCGATTACTTTTTCGTTCTCTCGATTTGCTAAATCGTGTGCACAATTCACTAATTCGTTCCCTTGATGTGCTAAATCGTGCACACAATTTATAAATCGAGAGAACGAATTAGTCAATTGTGCACACGATTTAGCAAATCGAGAGAATGAAAAAGTAATCGTGTGCACGTTTTAGTATATCGAGGGAACGAATTAGTAAATTGTGCACACTATTTAGCAAAGCGAGAGAACGAAATGGTAATTGTGTGCACGTTTTAGTACATCGAGGGAACGAATTAGTAAATCGTCCGCACAATTTATTTATTTTTTCTTGCATGTCAGGCTCCGTACAAACCTGATTTTAAAAAGCAAAACAACTGTTTTCCCTAATTTTTATGTTGTTGGCATGATCATGAGTTTATTTGATGACAATTTAACATACTACTAAAATTTAGCTTTGGAAACGGTCACATACTGTATTTTAAAACGTATAAGCCGTGTACAGTGTATATGGTGCAGTATGCCAGTATTCTATTCTGAACATAGACTCTTATAAGCACCTGATGAACTTGCAATGCCCTCTGGGAGATGTAGGCACAAGGGTAGTGCATGTGTGGACACCTGATAGAATGAGGCTGTTGTATGTTCCAGGTCACCTGTAAGAACTGTTGCCAGAATTTGAGGAAAGCCCCATATTGATCTCTTTTGCTGTACAGTGCCTCTCTGAGGCAGGAAGAAGATTGTCAGCTCTCAGGTAAGTGTATCTCTATAGAAAGACCCCTTAAAGCCAATATAGCATGCAGCAGTAATGCACTACATTAAAAAAAGGTCACCCTGTTTCGACATTTTGTTACAGAACATACATTCTGCAGATTGCAAATTCTAATTGGCTGTAAATTATGACCTGAAAACTGAGGGGTGAAATCACTTGTGCTACGGCTAGTCCTTGTCACTATTTTCTGGGCAAACGTAGCTTCTTTCTAGCCAAATGAGGCTCGTGGCCATAGCACTTATCGTAGCCATCTATGGAAAGCAGGTAAACTGGATTTTATTTAAAAGGAATTTAAAAGAAGAATTTCATCAAATGATGACGAAGAGTATTAAAATCGGGCATATATCCAGAGATGGAGCATTTTCAGCATTTTGAAGAGCTGAAAAGAGTTTATTTTATTTGAAACACATAAAATTTCCATTCATTTAGTTTACACAGTTTTACCGCAAACAAACTAATAAATGTAACGTGATGCATATTTGTCAGTCATAAATTAAACGGGTAAGAATCATGTAAAAACACCACATTGCATAGTTTATTATTGACTATTTGCATCTATTTGATTTTTTCTAAACAATTATATTATTAAAATGCATTCATTCAAATAGCTTAGAATGGCCATAAACCTGTTCATTGCAAAAACTATTACATTTAGTCAGTTAAAATGTATGGTTAACATTGTTAAAACATGGCTAGCTTTAGAACAAGCAACTATTTAGTTAGTTCAAATGTATGAGATTGAAAGAAATTAGATTTATTGATGGGAAAAAATATACAGTATAAACCTGATTTATTGTGTCTTTAAAACAGTCAGTTTATTAGTGCTGTTACATAAATCTTATGTGTTTCTTTTATGCATGACTGACAGATATGCATTCCAATAAGTTTATTACTTTGTTAAAACTGTAATCCAAATAAGTGGAAATTTTACATGAAATTCAATATATAAATCTCTAATTTAGACCTACAGTTACAGTCAGGAATGTATGATATATCGGTGCCATATTGGGTATTTGCCGATATTAGATATTTTTTAATTAATCGATATTGTATATTTATCTGTTCAGCTCATTTTCTGCATTTTTATATTTCATTTTCTTTGCTGCAACACTAACACAACACTTAAACTTCTTTAAAAACACTAATAATTTGATAACTGTTAAATGTAATCATATTTCATACTGTACATTATGATGTTGTGACACCTACTTTAACTTTTTGCATTTTTTGCATGTTTTTAGTGTTTTATTTTTAATGTATCATTTGCAAAATAGTATAGAATTTTAATATTGATATCCATTTATCGGTTATCGGTTATAACATACAAGTATAATTAGTCAATAATTATCGCTTTTCATTATCGGCCAGAATTTTATTATTGGTGCATCAGTTTACAGTACCAGCAAAGTATTACAAATTGCGGCTGTTCATACGGGACACAGTCTGGATGCGTTTATTAAAGTTAAATCACTGTTTTAATTGAAGCAGCGCCTTAAAAGCGCAACTCTCGTGGAGAGATAATACACCGAGATGTGAAGCACTGGCGAAGACAACTATTAAAAAACAGCGCCGCAAAAATACATCCTATGTGAACGGTCCTAAAGTCTGCTGCAAACTCAGAAACCATGGCAAGCAAATTTGCTTTCCGCGCGAATGTTTGTAGCGCTACCAGATTTGCGTAATTCCTGTAGCAAAGCATTGCGTGTAAACTGACTCCATCAGAGGGCGCTGTTGATTCGGAATGAATTCCCCCTGAATGTTTCCAAGGGCTCAGGCTCAATCGTAAGGGATTTTGTCCACTGAAGCATTCATGTATCATGTGATTGTTGGTTATTTTGTCAGTTTTCATGACCTAGTTGTGCTTTGGCATAAGTCAGATCTCAGTGCTAAGCTGGTTACATATTCATGGGGCTAAACAGGATATGACAAAGGCCACTGGGCAATCTCATCTACCCATTTTACACACAGAGGTGTAGCGTTGTGAAAAGCGAAGGCTGATTTTAGAGATTGTAGTTCTTATTAAATACAGTAATTTGTCAAAATACTAAAGTAACTCATGTCTGTTTGTGATGTTTCTGCTGTAGACTTTCCACGGGATGAGGAAAATTGGCCAATCCTGCTAGCCGTTCAGAGTCATGACCATCAAGTTGAGAAATATCGGTTTATGGTGTTCATTTAAGGACAGTCCCAATCAAATCATATGTTTTGTTGGATGTTTGAGGCCACAGAACTTTTGCACCTCCTCTTGAAAACGGCACAGCGGCACGGGCTGTCACACACATAAACAGGACACACTTGAGTGTTCACTCAAATGACTGAGATTCAGGTTTTGCTGCTCTGTGTGACGGACACTTTAACTCCTTTCTGTCCTATAGCTGTGAAGGACAGAGAGAGAGAGAAGATATTTAATGATGGACAGAAGGCAAATTAAAGTCATCAGTATTTTGCAGACAACTAAAGAAAGACTTTAACAGGCTGAGAACCAGCTGTCAACTTTTACTCTGCATAATATTAACACTAAAACAGACAGAAGCAGAAATGTTATCATTAAAGTTAGTATAAAAACTATTTAAATGTTGTTATTAACCTTTACCATTTTAAAATTGAAAGTTTACAGCATTAGGTAGGTTTTTATTTTTTTTGAAAAATCGCCATGTACTTTACCTGATACATATCCAAATGAATTGGTAATGAATAGAATCAAATTGAATTGAAATGCAAGCTTGTGAATGAATTGAAATCATATCGAATCGTTAAATTCTTCATTTTCACAGCTTTGAATGCAGCTCATCCAATCAGACTGATGTATTTTGGATCTTTTGTTTTTAGCTTGTGCTTCCTAATGTGAAGCAGCTTTTTGTGTTCCTCAAGGTACACATAAAAAAGAAGAAAATCATATTAAGATGTACCTTTTTTGTATTAAATGATTAAAAACAGGTTATGATTATCTATCATATAAAGAAAAATGCTGCTGATTATAGCTTAACTCAGAAATGCATACTTATTATAAATATATAAATGTATTATATATATATATATACAGTGGGTACGGAAAGTATTCAGACCCCCTTAAATTTTTCACTCTTTGTTATATTGCAGCCATTTGCTAAAATCATTCAAGTTAATTTTTTTTCCCTCATTAATCTACACACAGCACCCCATATTGACAGAAAAACACAGAATTGTTGACATTTTTGCAGATTTATTAAAAAAGAAAAACTGAAATATCACATGGTCCTAAGTATTCAGACCCTTTGCTCAGTATTTAGTAGAAGCACCCTTTTGATCTAATACAGCCACGAGTCTTTTTGGGAAAGATGCAACAAGTTTTTCACACCTGGATTTGGGGATCCTCTGCCATTCCTCCTTGCAGATCCTCTCCAGTTCTGTCAGGTTGGATGGTAAACGTTGGTGGACAGCCATTTTTAGGTCTCTCCAGAGATGCCCAATTGGGTTTAAGTCAGGGCTCTGGCTGGGCCATTCAAGAACAGTCACAGAGTTGTTGAAAAGCCTCTCCTTCGTTATTTTAGCTGTGTGCGTAGGGCCATTGTCTTGTTGGAAGGTAAACCTTCGGCCCAGTCTGAGGTCCTGAGCACTCTGGAGAAGGTTTTCGTTAAAAAAGTTAAAAAAATTTACTTAAATGATTTTAGCAAATGGCTGCAATATAACAAAGAGTGAAAAATTTAAGGGGGTCTGAATACTTTCCGTACCCACTGTATATAAATTATTTTTATTTTTATACACAGTCATTCAAAAGTTTGTAGTCAGTAAAAGTTGTAATGTTTTTGAAGGAAGCCTCCTATGCTCACCAAGTCTGCATGTATTCCTCAATTATTTATAAATATTGTCAAAAATTAACTTTTTAAAAACATATTTTAAAATGTAATTTATTCCTGTGATGGCAAAGCTGAATTTTCATCCATTTCCAACCTTTTTTTTTTAAATCAATGTTGAATACAGTTGTGATTCTTAATGTTTTAATGAAAAACCATGCTGCATTTTTTCAGGATTCTCTGATGAATAATAAGTTGTAAAGAACAGCATTTATTTAAAAACAGAAATCTCTTGAAACATTATAAATGTGTTTACTGTCACTTTTGAAAAAAATAAATAAATACTGACCCCAAACTTTTGAATAACACACACACACACACACACATATACACATATATGTGTGTGTGTGCGAATTTATGGTGTCGATTTACTTTAATTGCTTAAAATTAATTTATGCTGAATTTCTGTACAAAATTCTGTACTATAATGTGATGTGTACTCTACATGTGATATAAAATTACAGTGATATAAGGTTGACACTTGGTTTGGCAGCTTAGTCTTAACTGAGTTTGATTCCACCCTTCTCACAGGTCTGTTTTCACATTATACTATTTGGTTGTGATCCGCTATACTCTTCCATTGTCAACATAAGTATAACAGTGACTCTGTTCCCACCAACCAAACACACTGAACTCTTAAGGCAAACTGAAAACATGTAGTGAGAAAACAGCCTAAGCCACAAGTTTCTTTTAAGAGGTCCGAAACTCACCCAGTCTGTACTTCTCCTTAGCCTCAGCCCGCTCTTTTGCATCAAAGTACCAAACGGTGATGGCGTAGCTGTGGGAAGAGAAAGATTAATTCAATCAGACAGTCTGATGAGCATATATGGATCTGATTAAGCCAAGGCAGTGGTCTAGGAACTGTGATATGGAGTCTGAGATGTATAGATTCATGTGGATCATTGTGTGGATCAAGCACAGAAAGGGTTAACGCTAGTAAAGCGACTCCATTTGTTTATTCCTGTCTCTCTCCTACCGGCACGAGCGCACAAACTGAAACGACGGCCACTTGCAAGCAGGAAGCACGTACTTCCTGTGCCCCACCTCGCCCCCCAGCTGCGATGGGGGCTGATACACCACGACTCTCATCCTAAATGTAGAATGTAATGTAAAAAGTAAACGGCAAGAAGTTCTTTTGATTGTTTTACTAGGAAGGGATGAGCCAAAAATACAGCTTTTAATTTGTTTCATCAAACTAATTTCAACACAGACCCTCTTCCTGAGGAAAAGCAGCTGCAGGTGCGGCGTTTAAAGGTCCCATATTGTCAAAACTGAAATTTCCTGGCTTTTTTCACGATTACTGAGGTCTAGGGGCTATTTAACTACCATATAAGTTTCAAAACAGTCAGTCCACAGTAAAATTCACACAGCCTGCTTAAAGTTCTAGCTATTTTTCACGAACCGTGACTTCTGTAAAAAGTTGACGTCAGAACTACAGTCACTGCCTTCAGTCACCACCCCGAGCACCACCCACCGTCCCACTCTCCTTTTGCCAAACCCCCAGACAACATCGCGTCCATGCTTTTGCTGAGCAACAACAACACGGAAACATGTCGAAAAGGTTAACTTTAACCACGAAACCAGATCGGCCGACCTGTAACGTTACACGTTATACTCAAAGGATGGACGATCTGACAGGATTGTTGTTAGATGTGATCCACCTCATAGTGTGTATAGTAAAGACAAACTCACCGTGTTTATCTAGTCATGATGAAGATGTATATATATTTCAATTTCAGCAGGCAACTATTTTTACAGTTACATTATTGTTCCAGCCACAATTAATCGCAACAATGCATATACAATTACAAATGATTACATATAAATCGTCAGTTTGTTGTTTTACACACATGCACACAG
>NW_015505335.1:328119-345337 GCF_001515645.1 Sinocyclocheilus grahami
CCTGAGAAAGGAGCTGTAAAAATATATTGAGATGGTTTTTGGTACTTATTCCGCAAATATATATTCTTAAGGACATCAAAACCTCAAATAAAACTCCAGAAAGGTGTACAATATGGGACCTTTAAAGAGCAGTATCAAATCAAACCGTAGTGTTTGCAGCGGTGCAAAAACAATGGTGGTGGATGAGGTCAGATGAGTGCACGTGTGTGTGTGTGTGTTTGGATAGATCACAGTGCAATAGATGAGAGGTTATGAGAACTGTAGGACTGTGGTTTTTATCACATGACATTTTACAGCCTGAAATAACCTCTCCCTTTCATAAAAACAGAATGTTTTTTGTTGTTGTTTAGGATTATGGATTATGCTGAGTTTTTATTACTAAGAATTTCATTATTTTACGGAGACTTTCATTATGATTTAAGGATAGTTGTACCACCCTGACATTATTAAGTATTTCTCCAAAATAAATCAAATTAAATTTTAAATCATAAATTAAAAATATGATCATCACAGAAGAGGTGTGTTCAAGTCATTGTGACAGCATTGTTATCATTAATTGAAACTAAAACCATTATTAATCATTTTCAAATATAAATATTAGATGAAAAACTTAAACAAAAATTGGCAACTAACTGAAAAAAGTACTAAAGTACTAAAACTGAAATAAAAATAAACTAAATTAAATAGAAATATTACAATATAGATGATATGGATACACAAAAAGACAGTTGTACCACCCTGACATTTTTTTATTTAATCCCCCAAAATATGAATTTGAATTCATAAATTAAAAATATGATAATCACAGAAGAGTTGTGTTCAAATCATTGTACTAGTGTTGTATAATTGTGGTTGCAACTAAGTGGTTGCCAAGCAGCAGACAAACGTGAACAAAGGTGTATGTTTGTAGAGTAATTTACAACAGCTTCGAACGTGGCTCGGTCAATCAGAATCAAGGACCGGAACTATTCGTTTTATAATAAGGGTTTTACAAGATCTAGGTAAAAAGGAACATAGCTAAGTGCTAGAAACTATTCAACAATTTTTTCAGTATAACTTTGACTTCTTTCAACTTTTGAAAGAGACATTTTGACTATGACAAATTGTCCTGACACAAAAACAGTAAAGGACTGCCTACTGACGTAACGCGTAAAAAATTGTACCATAGCAAGGGTTTTAAACTAAGTAAAAAGGTTTTAAGTATCGTACATTTAAAGCTGCAGTCCGTAACTTTTGGTGCTCTAGCGGTTAATAAACAGAACTGCGTGTGTCTTGCGGAAAAACATTGTAGCCGGAGCTACTTCTCTCTGTTTATGTCTATGGCGAATCACGCAGGTACTGGGCTACTCCGCAGCGGTACCTACCCAAACCAGTCTAAATAGTCCGAATATTAACACTTATTATAGGTGTACCGTAGTGATTCAGGACAAGCCAAAATCACGGTTTGGAAAATGGATTAATGGTGTACTCGCTTATTATATAAATGTTGTAAATTTTGAACACAAAAAAGTTACGAACTGCAGCTTTAAGTATCGACCTGGTACCGAAGTCCAGGACTATTCGACAACACTAGGTGCTCCTTTATTATTTTGGTCTTCTGGCCTTTTAAGAGATTTGCAGCTCACTTTGTTGTCAGAATGATGAAGCTTTTCTGTGACACCTGCCAAAGGTCACACATGCTCGAGCTTCAAAATAGCAGGTGCTGTATGGTACAGTATGTCTGCGCAGAGCGACCACCCTCTCTGACCGCACACAGGCTGCCATTATCATCCAGTGCTGTTTATGAGGCTTTATGACCACAGGCCTGTGTCTCATCCAGATCTGACCTAATACTTAAACTCATGACGAATGACATGCCGAACGCTCATGATAAGGTCATAACAGACGCGTGACAGCTTGAAATAAACATTTCTGTTAGGGTCAATGATTAAAAACTGCTGTTTTTGTGTCTAGATCTATTACTTCTAAAAAAAAAAAAAAAAAAAAATTAATACAACATATTTAAAGGGATAGTTCACTCAAAAATGAAAATTTTATGTTTATCTGCTTACCCCCAGGGCATCCAAGATGTAGGTGACTTTGTTTCTTCAGTAGAACACAGTTAACACAAACCGTTGCAGTCTGTCAGTCATATAATGGAAGTGGATGAGAATCACGGCTTTGAGAGTCAAAAAACATTCACAAACAAAACCAAAATAAACCCTGCGGCTCGTGACGATACATTGATGTGTAAAGACACGAAACGATCGGTCTGTGCAAGAAACTTAACAGTATTTATATCGTTTTTTTACCTCTGATTTACGCGTTCGTGTCTTCTTCTTCTTCTTGCTTTACGGCAATCCCAGACTTATAAGTGCATTACCGCCACCTATCTCTCAAATGGACCATTGACACTCTATCTACAATCTCAATTAGGAGTGTCAATGGCCACCTATCTCTCTCCATTTAAGAGATAGGTGGCAATAATGCACTTACAAGTCTGCAATCTGCCGTAAAGCAAGAAAAAGAAGACGTGTCACGCGCCGGCTGAAGAAGAAGACGCGAAAGCGCTCAGGACAGTTCGGACATTGCATGAATCAGAGGTAAAAAACTATACAAATACTGTTCAGTTTCTTGCACAGACCGATCGTTTCGTGTCTTTACACATCAATGTATCGTCACAATCCACAGGGTTTAATTTGGTTTTGTTTGTGTATGTTTTTTGACTCTCAAAGCCGTGATTCCTATTCACTTCCATTATATGACTGACAGACTGCAACGGTTTGAGTTAAAAATCTTCGTTTGTGTTCTACTGAAGAAACAAAGTCACCTACATCTTGGATGCCCTGGGGGTAAGCAGATAAACATCACATTTTCATTTTTGGGTGAACTATCCCTTTCAATACACTTTTTCGATTATTGAATTAAAATCATCATTATCATTGCCCTCTTGTTGATTTTGATTGCTTCCATTGTCCTCATTTGTAAGTCGCTTTGGATTAGAGGTCTGCATTCCCGCAGCTCTACCGTGGGAACCGACCAGATTTTTTGTGCCGCGGGATTAAATTCCCGAATAAAACGTGGTAGCGGTCGGTAACTCTGGTGTAATTTGAACGGGAGCGGGCAGTCTAACAATATTCCGTTCCCGACGTCCATTTAGAACAACATATATGCGCTTTATTCTTATTGACCACCGGTACAGCTTGCGCTCAGGACTGTTATGCACGCGCTGCACGCATGCTTTAAACGTCACGTGTTTTATTTGCGGGGTCTGTGCGCAGCATGTGCATAACGATGCTCAGAGCAGGCTGTACCGGCCTATATATACAGCCCTCAGACAGAACAGGCAGGTTGTCGATGAGTGACAGAGCAGAATAAGGATGGAGCAAAGTGTGGATGCGCTGTCCTTGAAGGATGTTCAACTCGGTTTTGTTTATATTTTGCTTAGCCTATAATTTTAAATGAAAGATGTCGTATTTATTTATTTCTCTCTGCGACACTTTTCCTACTGTGTTAACAGAAAAATGTCAAACGAATTTAGTATTTTGACAAGACGAATGAAAACAGCTAATGGGCTATTTTTGTACAGCCTACATTTTTTTTTCCCTCTCCGAGACACTTTTTTCCTATTGTGTTGTCAATGTTAAATGAAGTGTATCCTGACAAGACGAATAAAAATAAGAAATACAATTTTTGTACATTTTTATTTTCTCTGACACTTTTTTTTCCTACTGTGTTGCATAAAATATTAAACGAATTTTGTGTCTTAAGATAATTCATATAAATTCAAGTCAAAGTCAATAAATTCAAGACTCTTGACAACACGAATAAAATAACACAATTTTGTGCAGACTACACTTTATTTGTCAGCCTATCTCTCTTTCAGTAGTGGAAATTTAAATGTGAGGTTCTGGAAACGAGATCTAAATTTAGCGGGAACGGTCGGGTCGGGAAGAAAATTATTCTAAGCGGACGGATAAAAGCGATATTTGAAAACAAAATCAAAAGCTAAAGATGATGAAGAACATTCAGCGGCACCGTGTGCAGCATCCACCTGGATGATGCGACGGCAGCCATATTGCGCCAGAACGCCCACCACTCACCAGCTTACTGGTGGACAGGAGACAGAGTGATGAAACCAATCAGCAGATATGGGGATGGTTAGGAGGCCATGATGGTCAGAGGCCAATGGGCGAATTTGGCCAGGATGCCGGGGTTACACCCCTACTCTTTTTCGAAGGACATCCTGGGATTTGTAATGACCACAGAGAGTCAGGACCTCGGTTTAACTTCTCATCCGAAAGATGGTGCTTTTTGTCAGTAGTATCCCCATCACTATACTGGGGCGTTAGGACCCACACAGACCACAGGGTGAGCACCCCCTGCTGGCCTCACTAACACAAAAACAGGGTTTTAAAAAAACCCTGGGTAGTACATTTATTATAGCTTCTAAAACAAATTAACTTAAAACTGTTTTTTTTCAGGTTGTCAAATGTTATGAAATAAAATACATCAATTATATATATATATATATATATATATATGGTGAGAACTTTATATATTAATGATTACACCACTTAAAAAATGTTGTTGAAATATTTTTTTATAATATTTTACTTTGATTTACACTTCTGTTCAAAAGTAAGATTATTATAAAAAACAATTTTAAATAACGATAAGAAATTAATCTTGAGCACCAAATCAGCATATTAGAATGATTTCTGAAGGATCATGATGATGCTGACAATTCAGGAATAAATTATCACAGGAATAGAGTATATTTTAAAATATATCATAATTATATATTATAAATATATTATATTTATAATATATAATATAATATAAATATATTATATTTAATTAACTTTAAAATATATTACAATTTATTATATATTATAAATATAATTAATTTATTTAAACATAATTTATACTGTTATATACTGTTTTATAGAAAACAGTTATTTTGAACTGTAATAATATTTCAAAATACTACTGTTTTACTTTACTTTTGATCAAATAAATGCAGCCTTCGTAAATATATTCAACAAACATTCTTTCAAAAACATTTAAAAAACCATACCGACCACAAACTTTTGAATGGTAGTTTATATAAATATTTATTTATTTATATGGTTAGTTTACATGACATGTTGAGATGAGGTGCTCATATGGGCAACATCCGTTTGAATTTGGCTTGTACCATTTCCAGATCCACAGCCCCAATCTCTTCCTATCCTCTATTCCTCCTGTTCGGGGAAAAAAGGGTCACGCTCTATTTTAAAATTAACACTCTAAATATCATCTTTTTTGTTTCACATAAGAAAGAAAATCAAACAGCTGTGGAGGACAGAAGTGAATTATGACAGAAATTTTAAGTTTTCGGGTGAACTATCCCTTTAAATTTTGGCAAAGCTGAAAAGCTTATTTTAAACTATGCATATCTAATAATTCAAATAATGTTCTAGAATTTTTGGTGATTATACTTAAATCTTCTTAAATGTAAAATTTAAAATACCCTAGAAAATTTCCAAGAATTCGCAAAATATTGCATTTTATCACTAATACATTTCAAGATTCTGTTGTTATATATATATATATATATATATATATATATATATATATATAAAGAAAAATTTCTACACTCCGCCGCTAAACCAACATCCCCCACCTGATTATGCCGAGTATGACTCCGTTAAACTAACATTGCCAACCAAATAAGCACATCTTTCACTATCTCTGTCTACATAATGCATTAAACAGAAGGTTAGACTCTTCCAAAAAAAAAAAATCTTCACTTTACAAATAGGGCCCCATTAGTTAATATTAACTAACAATGACAAATACATTTGTTACAGTATTACAATATTAATCTTTGGTAACATTAGTTAATCAAAAAATCAACCATTCATTGTTAGTTCATGTTAGCTCATATGCATTAATCGTTATTAAATATTAACAAATTCTTTCTTATGCCATGCTGATCAGCAAATGTGTGGCTTATTCATCAGGTTACACATTTGAAAGTGAAGTGACACACTCAGAATTAGTGCTCTGCATTTAACCCATCCAAAGTGCACACACACAGCAGTGAACACACACACACTGTGAACACACACACACACACACCGTGAACACACACCCGGAGCAGTGGGCAGCCATTTATGCTGCGGCGCCCAGGGAGCAGTTGGGGGTTCGGGTGCCTTGCTCAAGGGCACCTCAGTCGTGGTATTGAAGGTGGGAGAGAGCGCTGTACATTCACTCCCCCCACCTACAATCAAGAGACTCGAACCCACAACCTTTGGGTTATGAGTCCGACTCTCTAACCATTAGGCCACGACTTCCCTAAAGTATTTCTAAATACGTTTCTAAATCTGATGAGCACAGATAACAGTCTGGAGCTGCTTTGACTGGATTTTTACTTGGCTTCTCTCATAACAGATTAGAGGACATGACCTTCTTTGGCAGACTGAAGGGTTTCATGGGAAGCCAACTATGACACCCAAACTGAACAGATATTGTGCGACTGAGCAGAGAAAAGCTCAATTATCCAATTAGAAAGAACAAACACGAAAGTGGGTAGCAAAGTAGACACACACACACACACACACACACAGCTAAATGCCTCATTGCAGCTATCAATGTCTTTACAGCTAATAATCAAACACACTCACCTAAACTGTCTCTCCGCCGCTAAACCAACATCCCCCACCTGATTATGCCGAGTATGACTCCGTTAAACTAACATTGCCAACCAAATAAGCACATCTTTCACTATCTCTGTCTACATAATGCATTAAACAGAAGGTTAGACTCTTCCAAAAAAAAAAAATCTTCACTTTACAAATAGGGCCCCATTAGTTAATATTAACTAACAATGACAAATACATTTGTTACAGTATTACAATATTAATCTTTGGTAACATTAGTTAATCAAAAAATCAACCATTCATTGTTAGTTCATGTTAGCTCATATGCATTAATCGTTATTAAATATTAACAAATTCTTTCTTATGCCATGCTGATCAGCAAATGTGTGGCTTATTCATCAGGTTACACATTTGAAAGTGAAGTGACACACTCAGAATTAGTGCTCTGCATTTAACCCATCCAAAGTGCACACACACAGCAGTGAACACACACACACTGTGAACACACACACACACACACCGTGAACACACACCCGGAGCAGTGGGCAGCCATTTATGCTGCGGCGCCCGGGGAGCAGTTGGGGGTTCGGTGCCTTGCTCAAGGGCACCTCAGTCGTGGTATTGAAGGTGGGAGAGAGCGCTGTACATTCACTCCCCCCACCTACAATCCCTGCCGGTACGAGACTCAAACCCACAACCTTTGGGTTATGAGTCCGACTCTCTAACCATTAGGCCACGACTTCCCTAAAGTATTTCTAAATACGTTTCTAAATCTGATGAGCACAGATAACAGTCTGGAGCTGCTTTGACTGGATTTTTACTTGGCTTCTCTCATAACAGATTAGAGGACATGACCTTCTTTGGCAGACTGAAGGGTTTCATGGGAAGCCAACTATGACACCCAAACTGAACAGATATTGTGCGACTGAGCAGAGAAAAGCTCAATTATCCAATTAGAAAGAACAAACACGAAAGTGGGTAGCAAAGTAGACACACACACACACACACACACAGCTAAATGCCTCATTGCAGCTATCAATGTCTTTACAGCTAATAATCAAACACACTCACCTAAACTGTCTCTCAAGTATTTAGATTTGGGAAATCTGATTTAAATCTGATTCTAGTCAAATGGTTCATGCAAATGGTTCATGCAACGATTTCAATTTTTCCTTTCTCTTTGGAGTGTTACAAGTTCTTGGTGCATAAAGAAGATCTGTAAAGTTGCAAAGACTAAAGTCTCAAATCCAAAGAGATATTCTTTATAAAAGTTAAGATTCAACCACGCCTACCTAAAACGGCTCATTCTAACACGCCCCCACATATAGTGCTTGTTGATTGTCATTTCTCCGATCACAAATGCAGATATGGTTTTATGTTGACACGGCGCGATGCAACGCAACGCGTAAAAAGACAGTATAAGTCATTATAATCAGTAATTATGTCCCCACTGGATGCAACAAATACACATTTCATTACACCAAATAATGTTATTTTTAGCAACATCATATGACCCCTTTAAAGCAACATTGTTTTGATCATGTACGATCCTTTCAAGCCTTGATAGTCATGTAGATATTGAGTACAGGTTGTGCTGAGATAAAAGAGTGTTAACCTGATGATGAGAGCACACAGAATAAGTAGGACATAAGGGTTAGATAAGGATACACACACCCTTCTTAACCCTTAAATGCATGAATGTTTCGCCAATCATTATTACATATTCGGGTCTTTAGCGACCCGGACCAATATATCCAGCACGGATGGATCTCTAACTGCTGCAATAGCAAAAAACTCTCTTGATATTTTAAGAACAATTACAGAAGAATAAAATAAAGCATATTTCGTAACCTTTTGAAACTTAAAAGGGTTCAATTTGAGCAGATGATTTTACCATCGCTGTCATCGTCAGAGCGCACATCCACAGTACATTCAGCATCTGCCTCATGTTCACGATCTCAAACATATTCTCAAAACTATCGTTTTCAATGACTTCATATTCAATATTTTGATCACTGGCAGCTTATTCACCACATTCAGCATCAAATGACAGTGACATTTATATTTCATTGCGTATAGTAATTGCTTTGCAGTAAAGCCATTCAAATCAGTTACATTTTTCTGATGATATTCGTTTGTTTTATGCCTGCCGTAATTATGAGTGAAATGTCACGTCATCATTGTGTATCAAACAGTGACACCTTGAGGAAAAATTATGCATTGCACATATTGAGTCACCAGATATGTAAATATAGTTGCGCAGGAAAAAATACTTACACATTTACATACCTCGGGACTCTATACATTTTTACAAAAAATTTATCAGAAAACTGGCATTCTTTTATATTTTACAATTTTTTTTCCTGTTATATTGTTTATAATTAATAGATTGAGGAATACTAAGAAAGTTGATGTCTAACTTAAAACAATTAAGGAGGGAGAGGGTAGAGAATGATGTACCGGGGTCGCTAAAGACCCGAGGTATGCATTTAAGGGTTAATAAAATAACAAACATTTCAGATTTCATATCTGAGTCTATAGAGTAAGACAATAATCTAACCATTTCATACAGTCTAAGATGATGGAGTGGAGTTTTCAAGAATTTTTTTTTACCTCAAAGAGGTCATCTTTTGTCTTTCAACTGAATCAAATAATTATTACCTCCATTATTACCAACAATATCTCTAACATGATTTTTTACCTTTCCTTAAAGTGACAGGCAAGCCAAAAATTTTAATTATGTTATTAGATACTCACTCTCATGTCATTTATAAACGTCACATATTTCTTTCTGTGGAACAAAAATATATTTTGAGAAATATTTTAGAAGGATATTTTGGAAGTCAACTGTCACCAAAATGTATTAACATTCTCCAAAATATGTTCTTTTGTGTTCCACAGAAGAAAGAAAGCCATGCAGGTTTGAAACAACATGAGGGTGAGTAAATGAAAATAGGAATTTCATTTTTGTGTAAACTATCCCTTTAAGAAAGAGGACTGTTTGCTCATGCATACAAGATTAAACCAACAATATCTCTAACATGATTTTTTACCTTTCCTTAAAGTGACAGGCAAGCCAAAAATTTTAATTATGTTATTAGATACTCACTCTCATGTCATTTATAAACGTCACATATTTCCATATGTTCCACAGAAGAAAGAAAGCCATGCAGGTTTGAAACAACATGAGGGTGAGTAAATGAAAATAGGAATTTCATTTTTGTGTAAACTATCCCTTTAAGAAAGAGGACTGTTTGCTCATGCAAGACTCACAACCACAATGCTATGGCGTTGTGGATGGTTGCTAAGGTACTCTGAGTAGTTTTCAGCATGTGACTGCTATAGGATGTTCTGGGTGGTTACTTACTCATCTTGACAGTTTATTTTACAGTAATGTCCAACTGAATCTTAAATTCCTAGAACACGTACAATAACATTTTTGCCTAAAGCTCCCATTAATTTCTGACTCGGACCTTATGCTATTAGTTATTAAGTGGATGAATGCAAATAAAGTAATGCTAGTGATGTTTTGTTTGGTACGTTCCTCTCTCTGGGAGGGGCATGTGAAGTCTACCATGTGGTTGATGCTGGTACTCACTGTTCCCTCCTTTTTATCCTTTTCCCTGTCACATCTTCCCAAAATCGAATGATTTCTATGCATACTAGAATGAATCCTTTCTCTGAAAGCACTGGATTAGAGAGAAAGGAAGCTGGGCACGGACACCCACACTCCTGCAGCATACAACGTGCTACATGTCTTGTTTCCAGGGTAACGGTGAGAAATATTTTGGCCGGCTAAAAAGTAAGGGGTCTGATAAGGCTCGGGAGAGGAGAACTAATGGGAGGTTTGATCAAGGACAATCAGTGCACTGGAGAGAAAACGAGGGAGCTATACGCGGCCCCAGAGGAACAGAGATGTGAGACCAGAGCCATTCTGATGCAATGGGAAAAGCTTCAACCTTTTTGATGTGGCTTTATCATTGAAATGTTCTTTACTCTCTGGGACAATTTACATAGCCTTGCTTTAACCGGTTCAACATATTTCTAGAATCAAAAAGTGCTATCAACACTCCAAAATTACCCAAATATTAGGGTTGCAACAACTAATTAATAATGATAATGAAAACAGTAGACAATGCGTGACATTCAAATAAACAGCAACACTCTGATAACCATCAGCTCTTGATAAACACCCCACAATGAACGTAAACTGTGTTTACATGCATTTTTTAAATCACTTGGGCTTTATCCGGTTTTGATATCAAACCTAAACAAACATGTAGACAATGTATTAGCTGCTAGAATGAAGATTGTATTCAAGGTTTTGGCTTACAAGATATTTGTGCCAGTTGTGACCTTTACACAATTAAAGATCAGTGTTTAAGGCATTTATGTAACCTTGAATATTAGGGATGCACCGATACCACTTTTTCCAGTACTCGCCCGATACGATACTTTTATTTTTGGTACTTGCAGATTACATTTTTTTAATATTGGGTACAGAAACCAAAAGAGTATGTATAATGTTAGTTGGTTAACTTCATTTATCAAATAGATACAGTCAAACCAAAATGTATTCAGACACCTTCAACATTTCTCACATTATCACAGTTTATTCGCTATAGTTTAGAAAATGGTAATAAAATTAAATAAAAGAACTCAGAGTTAAACTGTGAGCTTGATAATGTTAGATAACTTTGATAGAAAGGTATGTAATGGATTACAATCAACCAAACATTATTCAGACAGCTGTTAGTATGACAGTATTTACACAATTATCAATACTTAGTCGGGCAACCCTTAGCCTTAGTCTCCTGGGCATGCTGTCATCCAGGTTCATGCAAACCTCAACTTAAATTTTTTTCCCAGACTCGGTCTGAATAATTTTTGGTCCCAAATTTGTATAAATTTAACTGGTAGTCCACTGTATGAAGAATTTTGTGGTATGATTTGTCACAGTTTACTTTATTTTGCTATCCTCACTTACATAAATTAACTATAGTGTCCTGCACCCACTAGTAAAACAAATACCAAAAATTATATCTGGTCTCTGAATAATTTTTGGTTTGACTGTATATCCTTCGGTTATTTTCACACTTAATTATGCCCATTAAAATGTATTTTACAAGTTTTTGTTACTTTCACTGTTCATTTTTTTTGCTGTAATACTGCAGGGAACCACTCGTTATAAATATCCTAACTGTTATATTTTCAGAAATAGAAGTCGCGAAGATTCGAAGATTTTTTCATCTGAAACGTGCTACGCGTGCACGTATTTGTACTGGCGCGGTATGAGAGTAACAAGTAGTACAGCCTAGCGCATTTCACACAGGCTGTTAAATTCACTTTTGCCAGAAATTTGTAATTGTATTCAGCAAGGACACATTAATCAGCAGTGACAATAAAGACATTTATATAATGGCTGCTGAAAATTCAGCTTTGCCACCATGTTATTTTGTTGACACTAGGTGTCGCTGCGGGGTGGAAGTAAGAGGGAGAGAAGAGTAGTGGGGGAAAGTGAAGAAGTGTTGGAAGAAGTATGTGTTTGTTTGTGCTGTTGCATGTGAATATTAAAGAGAATCATCTGAGTTGTATCGTACTTCCCTGTGTCTAATTTCGTCTGTATAAGACATAACAAAATTGGCAACGAGGATGCTGAACGCCTGCACACAAAATTGACGAAGGATGTCTACGGTAAACACTCCATTTCCAAGCCCCTTCCTCCCATACCCGGGAGAGCCAGCCATATCACTTACAACATGGGAGAAAATGTTTAGTGATTAATGCATCCGGTGATGAGTGGACCGAGGTGAGAAAAAGAGCTCTTCTACTTTACTGCCTTGGAAATGAGGAGCAATGAATTTTCTAAACTCTTCCCGACACAGGTGACACACTGGACTCGGAGATTGCTGTCTTACAGACTTTAAAGGGTTACTCCACCCCAAAATGAAAATGTTGTCATTAATCCCCCCATGTCGTCCAAACCCGTAAAAGCTTCGTTTGTCTTCGGAACATAATTTAAGATATTTTGGATGAAAACCGGGAGGCTTGTGACTGTCACATTGACTGCAAAGTAAATAACACTGTCAAGGCTCAGAAAAGTATGAAAGACATCGTAAAAATAGTCCATCTGCCATCTGTGGTTCAATCTGAATTTCATGAAGCAACGAGAATACTTTTTGTACTCAAAGAAAACAAAAATAACGACTTTATTCAACAATTTGTCTCCTCCGCGTCACCGTAGCGCCATTTTGGAGAGTATCCAAAACTGCGAATACTGTTCTGTGTCAGCCTCAGCACACAGATACGCTGTTTTCGTTCAAATCAAAGTGTAAATAAATGTAGAAAACGTATCAGTGTGGTGCGGCTGACACAGACAAGTAGAACCGTATACGCAGTTTACGTTCAGTGGATACTCTCCAAAAAGGCGCTACGGTGATGCGGATTAGACAAATTGTTGAATAAAGTCATAATTTTTGTTTTCTTTGCGTACAAAAAGTATTCTCATCGCTTCATGAAATTCAGATTGAACCATTGATGGCAGATGGACTATTTTGACGATGTCTTTCATACTTTTCTGGACCCTGACAGTGTAATTTACTTGGCAGTCAATGGGACAGTCACAAGCCTCCCAGGTTTCATCCAAAATATCTTAAATTGTGTTCCGAAGACGGACAAAGCTTTTACGGGTTTGGAACGACATGAGGGTAAGTGATTAATGACAAAATTAAAATTTTGGGGTGAAGTAACCCTTTAACCCTAAAATCAACTTAGTAGCGGAGAGACACACATTTCGCAAATGTACAGAGAATCAGTCCTACATTACTTTGCAGCTTTAAGAGACTTGGATTCCAAATGTGAGTTTGGCACTAATACAGATGACATGATCAGGGACCACTTAATCAAACATGTGGCAAGTCACCACATACGTGAAAGGCTGTTTTTTTAAACTGATTTGACCTTATCAAAGGCAATTACAATCGCTACTCAGATTGAGGCTGCGAGTGAACAAGCAAAGTGTATCGCAGGGGACCAGGCTATATCTGTGCAAGCCGTACAGTCTCAGTCACATGATGCTGCGGGTCGGAGGCGGCATAACGTATCACACAAACACCCCAAGCCTTCTTCCTCTGGCTCTTTATTGTCAACATCGTTTTCCTGCACATGCTACCGCTGGACCAAAAGACAGTACACCGAATCTCGTGGATTACAATTTGCAACTAGACGGATGTATGGTTACTTCCTCTACAGTCAAAAATCCGGGTGTTATATTAGATAGCAACTTGTCTTTTGAAAATCATATTTCCCATGTTACAAAAACAGCATTTTTCCATCTTAGAAACATTGCAAAGTTACGAAACATGATACCTGTTTCTGATGCAGAAAAGCTAGTTCATGCATTCATGACCTCTAGACTGGACTATTGTAATGCACTGCTAGGTGGTTGTCCTGCATCTACAATAAACAAGCTACAGGTAGTCCAAAATGCAGCGGCTAGAGTCCTTACCAGGTCAAGAAAATATGATCATATTACACCGCTGTGGGTCTGATAAACATTTGGCCAATGCACAACACTGCCCTGCTATCCGTGCAAAATGTAAAAATTGCAAGAAAATGGGACATTTTGCCCATGTGTGTCGATCGACTGACACAAGTTCATTGCATGAGATCCAACTGCCTGAGTACTGTTCTTTTCATGCATGACAATCAACAATTAAGATTGTTTGCCCTGTTTCCATAACAGCTTCTGATACTGTAGAGGTTTAGTTGATGGGGGATACTGGCTCATCCGTCTCCAGCCAAAGTCAATATACGATGCCAATTTTAATTCTGTGCCTCTTCAGACACCTATTGCTTGCCCGGTCAGATACTCACTTGCACCGATCCCAGTATTGGGTTGCTTACCCATAACTGTGTCTAGAGATACTGCCACATGTTCCGCAAAACTTTTCACAGTTGATTCAGGCACTGCATTGCTGGGCATGGATCTAGTAAAAGGATTACACCTGTGCTTCGAGGGTCAACGCTTGCTTTCTCCCTTTCTTACAACTGGATCTCAGGTTCCTTCTGCTGCTGTAATGTGCCTTTCAGAACCAGCCACACCTCTGGAAATATTGCTCTGGTCCATCAAAAACTGTGCCGCTTACCTCTGTCTGTGTGCTCTGCTGTTTCCAAAGAGTTGGATCACCTTCTCAAAGAAGGGGTAATTGAAAAAATGGATGCGTCTCCCTGGGTTTCCCCGATCGTTGTCACACAAAAGAAAATGGGTGGCATTCACTTGTGTCGATCTTAGAGAACCCAATAAAGCTATCATGACTGACAGTTATCCACTGCCACATATGAACTACCACATATGAGTTGCTCTCACTACTTAGTGGGGCTACATTATTCTTGACTATTGATCTTCAAAGAGCGTACCATCAGGTCATGTTGCACCCTGATAGTAGAGACTTAACTGCTTTCAGGATTACTAGCATGTACTACTAGGCTGTACGGATCACGCGCTGTCATAACTTCACTGCCGACTGTGTGTTTCGTCTTCCTCTGCCTTCTGAACCCCTGGAAAGTGATTCAGACAATGATCCAGAACAAGTAGCTTTGCTTACCTCTGCGCTGACTGCTGTGACCCAGAAAGAGTTTGCAGCTGCTTCTTCCTCCTGTCCCGAGTAGGGTTAGGTACCGAAACCTGGTGCCATACCTATGTAACCGGTATGTAGTAGAACCGAATCAGAACACAGACTGCGGTGCCTCTTTTGGGTGCCACTTAAATGCTTGAGTGATCGATTTAAATATTTGTTCTCTGGTTCTCTGAAACAGACGTAAGGATCACCGGCACCGCACGTGAAAATAATTTCCTGACTGAGAAAATTCACGATCGCAAGTCGGAAAGCTCTAATAATACAAATCCAACACATCTTTGTAGTAACGCGAATGTCCATGTTGTTTTCACATTCCGACTTAAAAGCACAACTCGGGAAATGAGAGCATCCGAGGAGTGTGTGACTGCAGCAATTACACTTGCTCTGATGGCAGTTAGCTAGCTAAGCAAAACATTCTGAAATTAAATTGCCTAAAGCTAAACTTCCCTTGTAATGACTTGCAATGAGAAGTGTTTCTAAACCTGTTGTCCAACAAAAGAGAACACTAACGTTTTTACTCCACAACTGCTTCCTTTTGTGATCTGATGTGGCTTCTTGTCACAGAATGAGGCAGAAAATATGTTCTATGCTGTAAAAAGCATATGGTAAAAGGCTATGTCGATTAGCAATGGATTATATTATAAATATGCTTAATTATAATGAAAATACCAAAGGTGGCTTGAATAACACAGATAAACTATACATTGTCGCAGTCGAGTGTTTATTGTCTTTGTTTTATCATTCAAAATGTTTATATCTTCTGTTTACTCAGTTACAGCGATAGCAATGCCTTTGTCCATATTAGGGATTTCCGGAGTTCTATTCCTTCTGTGATGCACATGTGGAGTTTCTGGCGAGGGCGCCCTCTTGCGTCCAGTATGAATGACACAGACATTAAATGTGTTTATACAAACTGAGACATGAATTATCTGCAACAGACGACTTCATCCTGAGGGGATTACGTCTCATTGCACCTGTATCCTTACGTCATAGGTTAGTGATGCTTGCACATGAGGGGCACCAGGGCATCGTACGCACAAAGCAGTGGCTACATGATCTATACTGGTGGCCGTGGATGGATGACTCTGTCACACGTATTATCTCCTCTTGTCAACTGTGTCAAATGTCGGACAAAACCGCAAAAATACACCCTGCCCCACTGCAGCCTGTGCCTTTTCCTGCTGAGCCGTGGAGAAAACTAGTGTTGGATGTAGTGGGCCCATTTGAGTCGGATAACTGGGACTGCCATTATGCCTTAACCCTTATGGACTATCATAGCAAATGGCCTGAAGTAGGGGTGTACGATATCACGATTTTTGATTGTGGACGATTAAAAGTCTCCACAATCTGCTTTTGAAGAAATATCATAGTATCGCGCTACAGCGCACATTCTATCAGTTGCCGTTCTGGCACCTCTGTCTCAATATACTGTACAACGCGACATACATTCACATCAAATGTTAACTCAGCGGTAGAGTTACACTCACGGGACACTGCACTAATTCATTTAAAATAAAAATTGTGTTTTAAAGCCTTGCTGGTTAAACATTTAATTTATAACTAATAATTTATAATCAAACACAATATGTTTGATCATGCTCATTTCCCAAAATGGCTTAATTATTATAGAGAAGAAGAAAATCAACAGTTATGTTGTTTGTAGATCACTTGGGATGATCACATCCTGAGCAAATGGTGACCAATTGTAGAATGGGAGCAGGTGTGGGACACTGAGAACCACCTCAGAAAAAAGGGGTGTCAGAACTTAATTAACATACAGACCACAGCTGTAACAACAGGAGCAACTTCCTTTACATTGAGGGTAAACTCTAAGTGTATAAAATATTTGAGCTTAGGATGTTCGGGGTTCAGTCTGACTCCGTTGAACCCAAGGTACTACATGTACTTTGTCACTACTATTCTGTAATAAAAGTTATTCTTCATCAAGATCTT
>NW_015505335.1:345892-355060 GCF_001515645.1 Sinocyclocheilus grahami
AACGCGACATACATTCACATCAAGTGTTAACTCAGCGGTAGAGTTACACTCACGGGACACTGCACTAATTCATTTAAAATAAAAATTGTGTTTTAAAGCCTTGCTGGTTAAACATTTAATTTGTGCACTGCTCTGACATTTTCTGAGCTCGTACACCTGAGGCGCGCGAACACAAAGAAGCCTGTCAAACAGTGCCTGATTACTAGACTAAGTTATCTTTTGCATCTGATTGTGCCAATAAAAACACAAAAGGTTTACATATAAGCAGTTGGTTATGTCTAAAGTGAAGGTAAACAGTATATATATTAGATGCGTGCTGTGACAGCAGACTATACAACTAAACATGCTGCCAGTTTGTCATTAAAGGACAAAGGACAGTGATACTGTATTTCACCCAAAAAAATTTAAATAAATATAGAGCTGAACTGGATTATGACATGACTTTAGCTGGAAAAATGACTCTTTGTTATTGTCTTCTTGCATTATTGACAAACGATGTTCCTGTTTGACACTGTAAAGCTGCTTTGACACAATCAGTATTGTATAAAGCACTATATAAATAAAGGTGACTTGACTTGACTCTTCAAAAACAAGGGGACAAAGTGCATGTTAACCTTCCGTGGCATGTACCAAAAGGACACCCAAGATTTTCAGAGCCAAAAGAGATCAGAAAGCAGGTGGGAAGGAATACTTTCATCCTTTCGGACGGTAGAAAATGGCATGCATCACAACTGGTGCTGTCTCCTGGATCGAACAGAGTCGATGGGACTGATTGGCTTATGCAGCCCCCTCACGAGCAGGTCCAGGTACACAGATCTGGACCTGGTGATTGTGTTTCACCTCGTCTTCAGCGGGTGAGATATCCTCCAAATTGGTTAAAAGTACTATGTGCACTTAAAACCAAACGCAAATAACTGAATTATATCATATATTCCACAAAACTTTAAAACACTGTTTGAAGGAGAGCACTGGATCTTGTAATAATCTATAGTCTGCCCCGACCCAGATTCTTACTCCACAATATGTTTGATCATGCTCATTTCCCAAAATGGCTTAATTATTATAGAGAAGAAGAAAATCAACAGTTATGTTGTTTGTAGATCACTTGGGATGATCACATCCTGAGCAAATGGTGACCAATTGTAGAATGGGAGCAGGTGTGGGACACTGAGAACCACCTCAGAAAAAAGGGGTGTCAGAACTTAATTAACATACAGACCACAGCTGTAACAACAGGAGCAACTTCCTTTACATTGAGGGTAAACTCTAAGTGTATAAAATATTTGAGCTTAGGATGTTCGGGGTTCAGTCTGACTCCGTTGAACCCAAGGTACTACATGTACTTTGTCACTACTATTCTGTAATAAAAGTTATTCTTCATCAAGATCTTCGACGTCTTCACTTTTTCTTACAATCTATTACCAAAAAAAAAAAAAACTCTATTCAACCAAAATAAACAACAAACTGGTTATCAAAAGTCGCAGACCTACTAAATATCAAGCCCTCGTCAACCTTTTGCAAAAGCATGTGAATGTCATAGTATAGCGTTCCCATTCCGAGGTTTGCGGTATGAGATTTTTCCTCCAGGCACAAACGTATGACTGAACACAGGTGTGAAGTCGCACATCAACATTGACTTCTTCTAAAACCTCTGATCATTTACACATGTAAGCAGCAATCTTACACTGGTGTGGCATACTGTAAGGTAAAAGCAAAAAGTATTCACTGCAGATTAAGGCTGATTCGAGAACAGCGACTGATCCGACCAACTGAACAGAAGACTCATGCGGGAGGAGAAAAGAGCTCTAACGAAAGAGCTGCAGTGAACATGCTGACACCGTCCTGAGATTCATAAAAAGGTCATCCAGATCAGGTTTCTAACTGCAACAGCAATGACGGGATGTGATTACAACAAGAATTTCCACATGGTCCTGAGCTGTAGTCTGGCTTTGCATTCATAACACTCCCGCAGCTATAAAAATTACTGTGTATTCAGATACAGAGACTCAATAATGCATGGAAGCTACAGTAGTAGTCGGAATATTTAAGATTAAAGGGATAGTTCACCCAAAAATGAAAATTTTATGTTTATCTGCTTACCCCCAGGGCATCCAAGATGTAGGTGAATTTGTTTCTTCAGTAGAACACAAATTATGATTTTTAACTCCAACCGTTGCAGTCTATCAGTCTTATAATGCATGGCAATGGTAACAAAATCTATGAGAGTAAAAAAAACATGCACAGACAAATCCAAATTAAACCCGGCGGCTCGTGACGACACACCTCATGCACCGGAAGCCATGCACGCGCTCAAGGAAGTTGGACATAGTGGTGTATTAGAGGTAAAAAAATGATATAAATACTGTTCGGTTTCTCGCACAAACCGATCGTTTCATGTCTTAGGACATCAATGTGTCGTCACGAGCCGCAGAAGACTGATAGACTGCAACGGTTGGAGTTAAAAATCATAATTTGTGTTCTACTGAAGAAACAAAGTCACCTACATCTTGGATGCCCTGGGGGTAAGCAGATAAACATCACATTTTCATTTTTGGGTGAACTATCCCTTTAAGAATAATTAATGTTTTTGAAAGAAGTCCCTTATGCTCACTCTGCATTCATTTGATCAAAAATACAGTAAAACTAGTATAATATTATAAAAACTGAAGTATAATTTAAAATAACTGTTTTCTATTTTAACGTTTCAAAATATATTTTTTCCTGCAAAGTTGAATTTTCAGCATCATTATTCCAGTCTTCAGTGTCACATGATTTGGTGCTCAGTTGTTATAAATTATTATTAGTGCTAAATTGTTAAAAATTATGCTTATTATTTTCATCTTTGAAAACCGTTGTTGCTTATTATTATTTTTATTTTTTTTATGAATAGAAAGTAAAAAAAAAAAAAAAACTGCAGTTACTTAAGCAACATAATAAATGTCTTTACTGTCACATTATTTTGTTTAATTTAATTTATTGCATCCTTGTTGAATAAAATAAATCATTTATATTTTTTTAACCACAAACTTTTGAATGATAGTGAATCATGGTTTCTTCAAAAATATTAATCAGCACAGCTGTTTTCTGAAGTATCATGTGACACTGAAGACTGGAGTAATGATGCTGAAAATTCAGCTTTGCATCACATGGATAAATTACATTTTAAAATATATTCAAATAGCAAACAGTTCTTTTTAATAAAATTCCACAATATTACCATTTTACTGTATTTTGGTGTATAAACAAAGGTGTATGTTTGTAGAGTAATAACTGAGCAACTTGTTTTCTCAACTGTTTGTGATGTCAGAAATTTTCAATTACGCTCATATTTCAACCTGACAAAAAAAACGTAATTCTCATTTTCAGATCCAGGGTTTGTTTTTTAGCGATTTTTGTCTGATAAGCTCTGATACGGTCTCACGAGCACAATGAGCACACTGTATATACAAGCATGCACACACACCTTACCACGCAAGCGATGCACTTTAGTGGCAGCAAGAATATGTTGTTTGTATATGGGCTGGAGATTGATAGACTGACAGAGGAGTCTTCAAAGCCAGAGAAACACTGAACTGGGATCAGATAAGACTGCATTTCTCAGACTGGTAGTTGAGAACGGTGTAACAGTGAGAAACACAACACAGACAGTCAATATCTTGTCTGATAGACTCAACCGCAACTTCCTGAATGCAGTTGTGCACTGTCTGCCGGTGACTGTGTGTGCCAGTTTTAGCCTTAAAGTAATAGCTAAACTAGCATCTACTGATATTAACAAATTGAATAAACATAGATAGAATAGATGTTGGCTAGATCTCTGAAACTATAAAGGCGAGGTGACATTTGTGAATTTTCAGCTCATTTTTGTACTTCAAAAGATGTCCACTGTCAATAGTGTAGTGATAGACAAAGTAAAACTCACACAGAAGTCATTTTCAGATCAAGCAGCTTTCTGTTGGTCAACGCAGTGAAGTTGCGTGAAAAACTTGAACCTGATATGAAACCTGTGTGGGGAACTTCTTCACCCTTAAACAAAATTTCAGATTCCATTGATTCCTATTGAAATGACTGGATTTTGCCGGCAACATTTCATTATCAACGCTAAATGTAACCGCAACTTAGGTTACGTTCACACTGCGAGCCTTAGTGCACTGCTCAATTCTGATTATTGCTCAGATCCAATTTGTATAGCTGCTCACATTGTTGTTTTAAATGTGGCCAATATCAGATTTCCAGTGTGAACAGATCATGGTTCTGAATTGACCTGCATGCCCAAAAGAACAATACAAACAGGGTTGCCAGGTTTTCACAACAAAATCCACCCAATTGCTTCTCAAAACTAGCCCAGTCGTGTTCTGGGGAGGTAAATATCACGTTAGTGGGGTCACTTTAACCCACAGAGTTGAAAAACAACACGCGGCAACAGTAGTTGCCAATTACTAATTCTGCGGGAAAACTGTGGACTTGGCAACACTTGAGCTGTCATGCGGAAGTAAACACGGAGGACATAAAGTAAGTGATTATGTGTTTATTTATAGTGTGATCTGGCACAGAAGCCAGCTAAATTTTGTGCAGGCAATATGAAAAATAAAGACAAGGATGTGACAGAAGAGAGCAGAGTTTTGAAACTTTTATACGAGCCCTCATGTTTTGCTTGCAAATAGAGTCACTGTAATACTTGTGAGTTTTGACACATCACTGTACTTCCACTGACTACCATTCGCAACTGTCTTGATAACTTTGGGTATGTAAAATCTTTGAAGTGACTCCCTTGAGTGCAGAATCGTGACAAATGTTGATCAAGAGTGACGTAAAAGTCACATCAATTCAGATATGACTGTTCTGACTGCAGTTGCATTGCAAAACTGACCTGTATCGGATTTAGTATCGGAACTGAATTGGAATTGAAAAGATCAGATTCCATGTGATTTGTGCTGTTCACACTGTCATGAGTAAAACAGATCACATGTGAGCAAAAAATTAAATCGTCTTAAATTTGCACCAGATGTTGGATAAACCTGTCAACACAATAAAACCACGCTATTCGGGTAAGATTTTAGATCTTAAATGGAAATTCTGTCATCATTTACTCATGATGATGAGTCATGTTGTTCCGAACCTGTTATGAGTTTCTTTTTTCTTTTGAACAGAAGACATTTTGAAGAACGTTTGTATCCACAGTTGCTAGTAGCCACTGACTTCCATAGTATGGAAAAAATACTATGGAAGTTAATGGCCACCAGCAACTGTTCGGTTACCAACATTCTTTAAAATATCTTCTTTTGTGTTCAACAGAAGGGAGAAATTCATACAGGTTTGGAACAACTTAGCGTGAGGGCGTGAGTAAATAAAAAAAAAATTTTGGGTGAACTATCCCTTTAACAAGAATGTTTTGCATGTACTGTAAGGTCAGGGCACTTTGTCACATTTTAGATGTTCATTTTATACCATTGTTTGCTGAAAAGCCTGTTTTATGGTTAGCCATTTATAGTTATAGATAGTTTCATTGTGACAACTTACCCCATATAGTTTGTAAATAAACTATATCTTATTTTCACGTGCAGTAATGGTTGAAATTGTAAATCGTTTTTATTTCTTTGTGCCTATACAGATATTGACTTTCACAAAGTAAACCTACCCCGAGAAATGCTTACTGCAGTAAAAGTGTGACAGCTATTCCAAGTGTTACCATGCATGGTCCAAACAAAAGCAAATATTTCACCCAAAAACTATAATTCTGTCATCACTTTCTCCACCCTCATGTCATTTCTAACCTGTATGACTTTCTTTATACTGCTAGAAGGCATATTTTTGAATATTGCGAAGCATGTTTTTGACAATTTGGTTACGCCATTGACTTCCATTGCTTGGCAAAATATCTTCTTTTATGTTCCACAGAAGAAAGAAAGTTATAGTTTTGGAGCCACATGAGTAAATGAAAACAGAACTGTCATTTTTAAGCACAGATATGCCACCTCATCGCCTCTCACTCACCTTGGTGCGGCCATTTATGACATAATTCCCCAGCTGTCCATTGGCCGCACTGCGCATGACGGCCTCATCAATGTGAGCCATGAGGCTTCCAATGTTCTCGCAGCCCGGCTCATTGCCTTCGACCCAGGCTATCTGGTCTCCACGGATGTTCTTAGATGGGATGTTTTTTTTGCTGACCAACTGGCCTCCTCTGAACTTCCCGCTGTTATTTAGAGTCTCCACTTCCTCCAGAACCTTACTCCCCAGTCGATCGCCCAGGAAGCCATCTTTGACACAAATGCCGTAAAACTTCATAGAAGGAACTATGTACTGCTGAGCCATGTGCTCTGGAGACCAGCCTGCACTGGTGGCCACCGCAGGTGGCGCGGACCGCACCTCAGCCTGGCCAGGGGGTGCATGGTTCACTGCAACTTTGTGCCCATTGTGATGGACCCAACCGGGGGATGACATGGAGCTGGGAACACCACCGTTTTTGTGTTGGTAATTGGTTGCGAGGGGCGTAACAGCCCATGTGCTTTTACTAGAGTCCGTTTCAAACCTCCTCCTTTTGCATTCAAGTGGAGGATACGGAGGGTCCGGTCCATGGGACGTTTCTGAAGAACCGCTAGATCCAGATCCCGTTGTGGGACAACCACCATGGGCCCCAAAGTCTCCGTTTTCCTCATCTTTTCTGCTCTGGTGCAGGAGTTGTCTGAACCGCACATCTCCACAAGGCTTCTTCAAAGGCCTGTCCCCATTAGCTGTGGGTCCCCCATTGGGGGTCTCCACTAGTCTATTTAGATGTAAACACCCGCTGTGCGTCTGCGCAGGCACACATTGATACCTTTCTTCTGCTGTAGGTGAAGGGGATACCACTCCACCATTATACAAAGGCAAGCAGCTCTTGGACTCCTTCAAAAGCTTGATCCCGGATCCAGATCTAGACGCATGTCCTGCCAGCAGCTCCTCCGCCGTGGTCGCGTTCAGACCCATTGTACTCACCGCGTGAGACTCACAACAGCCATTGGTGACTCTCTCTTGTGGTGAACAGATACTCTGGCGTGCCTGTGTATTTAACAGGTCCGTGTTTTGCAGTCTCTCCATGTCATGTCGTCTACTCCTGGATGCGCACGTAGCTCACGTCCAATCTTCATTTTCTGCAAAATCCGCTCAGCTCATGCCTTCCTGTAAACTTTCACAGCACACCATAAATACAGTCCTTTTCTTCGGTTTATTAGTTGTTTATAACAGAATTAACTATTTTCCATGGCTGTTTATTTCCTGGGCACGGGTTTATGAGCGTCTAAAGACTAACATCACAAGTAACATCACTAAAACATTATTAGGCACGTTAAAACTAACGCACATTATAAATCTGCCCAGTCATACTCTCTATCATTTTAATAATGCCATATAGATAGATTAAATGTAGTGCAATGAAACAACAACAGTACTAATAGCTAATAAAATTATATTAAACTTTTGGCTGATACTGAAAGAAATACATTTATCTTCAGAACAAAGTCCAGACCGTCATAAACCAACATAAGATAAAAACGATTAATTAAAAAAGCACGTGTAGGCTATATATACACCGAAAATGACAAATGTTAAAATAATTATATTTAATGAATACGAGATAGGCCTGTGGATAAAATATGAATAAAATGTGTGCAATAAAATATATTTGTAGATGCATATATTTTGAATATACAAAGTTTGAACGCCAAAAGCTTCTAAAATATATTTTAACAAAAAAATAACGATGTACGTGAAATAAAACATAATTAAACCAGTGAAATGATCTGGCATCCAATCCATTAGTTTAAGACACATTGCTTTAAATATTTAGACTATTTGTATAATACTATGCATCATGGTAAACTGGTAATATTACTTGTCTGTTTATAAAGTTAAACCAAAATCTTAACTACGAGGATAGAAATATTGCCGTATTTTGGCTTAAGTTACTGTAGCTACTTACCTTTAGAAGGTAAAGCCACTATAAAGGACCAGCAGCGACTATAAAGAAGTTCCAGTGTCCGCTCGCCCATTCCAGATGGTACAAAATTATTAAAACATCGTTTTCACAGGCAACACTGTAATTTCTGTGCCTACAATCCTTGGTGAACAAAGAGTAAGAACGCTTCGTATCTGATAAAACACTGTGCGGGTGGTGAAATTACACATCCTACTATGGCCAAGGCCTAGCTCATTAATATTAATTTAGCATGCTCATGAAGCGTCCAATCAAGCAACCTAATAAATATTAACGAGCCTAGTCTTACCCATAGTAGGATTGGTAAACTCGCTTCCGGGTGTGACAGCGCCCCTCCCTCTCCTTCTCTCTCTCCATGAGCGGCTCTGTCACTTACACGTGCGCACCTTCGCATCACGTGACCCTGAGCGCCACAATAACAACAGCGGCTCATCAGTGTCACACAACATGCAGACATACGTATGAGATAATTCGTTCAAATGTCTATATATATATATATATATATATTATATATTTAAATCTATTCTAGCTTTTCGTTACATGAAAGTAACATCAAAACTGTATTGAACACTTTTAATAATGCCTTCATCATTTATTTGTGTTACTTTTATTATGACTTTTATTTCTAGATTTTATTCTCCCAGACTCAGACTTTAAATCGTGAAGAAAAAAAGTAATAGTAATAATAATAGTAATAATACAGTAATAATAATATATTATATGATAAAAATAATTATAAATGGTCAAATATAAATGATAAATTATCTATATTTATAATCTAAATAAATCATCTAAAATAATAATCTACTTAATATAATAAACATTCATTGAATATAAAACAACATATTTTTTATTATTGTATTTTGGACATATTTTGTATTATTTCACACAAAAAATGTGGGGAAAAAACTGTACTTAACTCTAGAAGCATTTGAAGAGCTCATCTGTTTAGCAACCATTTAGGCTGTAGTACTGAAACAACTCCCACACAATCCCTCAGCGCACGCACACACACACAGACACAGACACAGACACAGACACAGACACAGACACACACACACACACACACACAGAGACACACACACACACAGACACACACACACACACACACACACACACACAGACACACACACACACACACACACACACACACACAGACACAGCTTTTTCAACTGACATTCAAAAAAACAAAACGACTC
>NW_015505335.1:355256-360918 GCF_001515645.1 Sinocyclocheilus grahami
CACACACACACACACACACAGACACAGACACACACAGACACACACACACACACAGAGTCAGTCTTTTCTCATGTCATTCTAAGTAACTAAATGACTAATTCTTCTCCATCCACCAGTCGGCTTAATAGTAATGCAATCTAGCCATGAGTCACAGACTTTCCTGGTAATGTAATAGGTATTCACTTTCTAGGGTGTATGAAATATGACAACTCAAAGAATGATTCCTTTTATAATCAAATTTTGTGAAGTTATTGGTCATACTGGTCAAAAGTAAAGCACAGAATAAATAGAAAAGAGTCTGGAAGCAATAAACGAAGACTAAGTAGGTTGTGTGAAGAAATGATTACTGTAAAATCCATATACAGATACAATAGTGGTATACTTTAAGTAATTCACAGTAAAAAACAAACCTTGACCAAATTTTTCAAAACTTCCTAGTGTTTAACTTCTATAAGCTAAAAATGTCATAACTTTGTAAATAAACTACAGCATGTGGGCATTGCCTGACATTTCAGTTCAGTAAACCTTAAATTAACCTGCTTTTTCTAGTGGTTTGGATAACTGTCTTGATGCCTTTATTGGTTATGATTTAGTGTGTTGGGCAAAGTATCTGTGTGTTATAAATAAAATGTTTTCTTTTCATGTTTGTTCATGCTAATAAGAGAAATAGCCATGGCAAAGCAAAAAGATATGAGGGCAAGGACATAAATGTCATTATTAGTGTATGGTTTGTGTGTCTGTTGTCTGACCCTTATTTTCATGTTTTTATAGCAGGATAACATAGTAACCAATGCCAAGGTCATCGCTCTCTAGCAGCTGGGCTGAAGTTTCTCAGCAAGCGCCATGCTCAAGAGTGTCAGACTGCACGTATACATTTTCTACTAAACTTATAGTATGCATAATCATATTAATATTTTTAGTTATTAACAGTATGAAACGGCTTCATAATCTCAAAGTGTAGTTCTTTTTCCAGTTTAAAAATGTAATAAATACAAAAAGGATTAGTTGTTAATAAAGGTTTAAGTAATTTTAAGGCCAGTGGTCTTACAGTAACATATAAACACCAGAAGGACTGTTTTGTACTCCCCACAGCACATATGATAAATATTTCATCAACAGTTATAGAAGTGTTATGGATTAAAGTAAATATCACATATCCAGAAGAGGGCAGTATTAAGTATAGATACCAAGGAAGTCTAACAAATGCAAATTGCATGATGCTTTTAGCTGAATTACAGTAAGGAAGGGAGTTATGCCATACTCACTGTAAACGACTGAGCACTTTTATATGTAATATTTTATACACATAAATGTTATGCAAATTGATGACAGTGCACATAAAAATTTTTAGTTATTAACAGTATGAAACGGCTTCATAATCTCAAAGTGTAGTTCTTTTTCCAGTTTAAAAATGTAATAAATGTAATGTAATAAATACAAAAAGGATTAGTTGTTAATAAAGGTTTAAGTAATTTTAAGGCCAGTGGTCTTACAGTAACATATAAACACCAGAAGGACTGTTTTGTACTCCCCACAGCACATATGATAAATATTTCATCAACAGTTATAGAAGTGTTATGGATTAAAGTAAATATCACATATCCAGAAGAGGGCAGTATTAAGTATAGATACCAAGGAAGTCTAACAAATGCAAATTGCATGATGCTTTTAGCTGAATTACAGTAAGGAAGGGAGTTATGCCATACTCACTGTAAACGACTGAGCACTTTTATATGTAATATTTTATACACATAAATGTTATGCAAATTGATGACAGTGCACATAAAGAAATTAACAATATACTATTTTACGTAGGTGTGGTTGACTCTTAACTTTTATAAAGAATATCTCTTTAGATTTGAGACTTTAGTCTTTGCAACTTTACAGATCTTCTTCATGCACCAAGAGCTTGTAACACTCCAAAGAGAAAGGAAAACTTGAAATCGCATCATATGACCCCTGTAACAGTATTGTAAGTCAGGCAGCCAAGTTAATAACATATGCATTTCAGTAAAGACACAAGTATTCCAGTGGGACTTTTTGTCATTTTTCTGTCAAATTTTCTGTCAAAAGTGATGGTGTTGCCACATCAATACTCTTTATAGGAGCTATGTAAATATTATTGTGCGATGTCATGTGACTGTGGGAAAATGTGGGCATGTCATTAATTATTTGAGAGTTAAAACACCTGTTGTGGGTATAGGGGATGTCAGGGAAAGAAGGGGGTGAGTGTGGGAGCACACATTTTTTGTTGACCTTATATTCATTCAAATTTTTTGTATTTATTCAAATCTTCTGATCCTTCAAGAAATGCCTCAATGTTTGTCAAGTATTCGGTGGATAAAATAAATCTCAAGACACAAATGTAAAGGATGATTGACATGTCACAAGTTATTCCCTCACTCAACTCCTGTGGCTTTAGTTAGTTTTTAGGCCGCTACACTCTTCCCTTCACTTAATGCCAGATCGCTAATGCTTGTTACTATAGATCTGTTCGTAGCTCAGTTGCAGCTCTGCAATAGTCTGGGGAATCATGTCCCATGGAGCATTTGGGAAGCGCTGCTACTTCACCCCATACTTGGAGATTTGTTTTTAGATTTTAGTCTTGTGCATAGTTTTGTGTTTATAAATGTACACATTATGTTATTATGAAGTGCAAACTTATATCCATTAGAAACCACAAAATCCTCTCTCTTTGACAGCAGAAGACAGTAAAAAGTCATATTTTTAAATGGAATTTGAATGACTCTTTGGTTAAATCCTTTTCAACGCTGAAGTTTTTAAGCATTTTCCAGCAATTAAATCGCCTCTCAGTTCACAGTTCTGGTCGAGTCATTGCATTGAGGAAGACATCATGGTGACCTTGACAACAGAGCAAGGATGTTTAGTTATGCATGTGTTGTCATGATGAGCACACATGCTGCACAGGGGAGCTCCTTGTGTCAACAGACTATTCCTTCCACTTGGAACTTGAAAACTGTTAAACTGTGTCACTGTTAAAACCCAGTTTATGTGACCAGTCAAAATACTGCACAACAATGCAGAGTATAAATTACAACACTCTAAACAACCACTGTAAGGTGAAGCTCTTTAAGTCATATTGATGAAATATTTTTATGCCTGCATCACAATAAAGATGCTTCAAGAGCAGCTTCAGGATAACTCCACCAGCTTTATTGCAATAGTTAAGCAATAGTTTACTCAAAATGAAAATTTTCATTTACTTTCCTCATGTTGTCACTTTCTTTCTTCTTTGGAACACAAAGGAAGATTGTTGGACTGACATTCATTATATGGACATGGTCAGATATCACATTCAAATGTGTACAGACTAGTTGTAAATGGTAGCTGATTTTAGCTGGTCTCCCAGCCTGGCCAGCTAAGACCAGACTGACGAGCTAAAGAAGTGGCCAAAACCCCTTTTAAACCAGCCTGCTGACCAGCTGACCAGGCTGGACGACCAGCTAAAACCAGCCAACCAGCTTAGGCAGGTTTTAGCTGTTTTTTCTATTTATTTTTTTAGCAGGGCTATAATCAGCAAAGTAACCTGTTTGCTAATAACGGCCTCCTCATAATTTACCAGCCAGACTAAGCTGGTTTTAGCTGGTCTCCCAGCCAGACCAGCTAAAGAAGTGGACACTACCCCTCTAAAACCAGCTTGCTGACCAGCTAAGACAAGGCTGGCGACCAGCTAAAACCAGCCAACAAAGTTTTTATAGACAGTCTCATATTCGACACTTTATATAAAAATTTTGGTTTTCATGAAGGTCGGCAAATCAGATTTGAATTTATAAGTTGGTGCTGGCCATGTTTGTTGGTTAATCTTAATGATATTTAGAGAATTTGACCCAAAGAAGAGGCATACCAGTTTTCAACTTGATTTAATCTAAGGAAAAATCATTTTTCAGATTTTTTTTGTCAGAGTTATGAACCCAAATGTAATCGCCTTATTGTAGCACCACCCAGTGTCGGGTGGATGTTTGTTTGAGCGGTGCACGTTTGGGACCATCCTGGGCACTTTTACACTTTTAGGGCAATTAAATAATAGAGAAGAGGAAAATCAGTAACAATATCAGTAAGTCAGAACAGTGAAAACGAGTTATCCCATCCTCAGATAGAGTAAACCCGTTTCACCGCCTTGTTTGCTACATTTATTGTTTCATTTGTTATTTTTGCAGTCTTCCAAACAAGACCTCTTTAAATTTGAGTTAGAAGGGCGGGATTTCTGGTAGGCTGGTGTTTTGTGTATCGACTGCCTACTGCCGAAGAGGACAGACGGATTTGGCTTTGGAACCTCTATTTGAAAAAGCCTCAGAAGAATCTGTACGTGTGCAGCTTTCACTTTGTTGACAAGAAACTTACAGCAGAGAATCCTTATCCAACACTATGGCTCGGCTATTACAGACCTCCGGAAAAGAAGTGCCGTAAACTACAAAGAAAATATACCAGAATGGTGTCTACAGGTGTGCTTAAAGTGTAATGCATGGGGGCAATACATACGTACATAGATACACTACCAGTAAAAAGTTTGGAATAATTATTATAATTTTTTTTTTGAAAGAAGTCGCTTATTCTCACTAAGGTTTCATTTATTTAACTAAAAAATATTGTTGTTGCTATATATGCTTGCTGAAAATCGTCTCAGGTTACGTATGTAACCATGGTTCCCTGAATAGGAAATGAGACACTGCGTCCTCTAGGGGTCGCTATGGGGAACGCCTTGTCATCAAGCATACATTGAAATAACACCAACAACACATTGGGCGGCGACAGCCATGACATCACTACCGGTGTGACTATAGTATAAATAGGTGGGGAACGGTATACCCACACCACCATGCTGAGGGGAGTGCATGCCAGAAACCATGGCAAGCACTAAGTACCAACTCTATCATAGCCATGGGAGTTGCCCCTGGGATGTTAAGACGGCTGTCAGTGACATTATCCCCTACGGCCAAAGGTCTAGGCTACATACCCCAAAAACTTACTTGTTAGGGCCAGAACTCCTGGGCCCGGGGTAGAGCTCAAGGCTTGGAATCAGGAATAGATTCCTTTAAGGGAATACGACCAAGAACCTAGAATCATACTAAGTCTTGGCCTGTCACACAGGGGCTACCGCATGCTCTGCATTTGCTGAAGGAACTGTCTCAACAGACCCCTAGTAGCAACACCCTGTTAAAGTAGGTATCCAGAGGATACATAGGTGGAGTGGTGCCCAAGGTGGAACCGGGGCTTAACCAGCTCAAGAGAGGGCACGAAGCTGCCACGCGAAGCCCTCATCATACAGGATTTTAGAAAGAACGCAGAGTACTAGCATGCAAACTTACCACAGTGTGGATTTTAGAAAGTGTACAAAGACTTACGTGCACACTTACCATAACATGGATTTAAAATACCGTTCTAAGGGGCTCTCGTGGCACTCTGAAAGATCAGCCCATAGATGGAAATGGTGCATCCCAAACGCTATGTTTGAGAAGTCATCAACTCGATCTAAGGCTGTATAATGCTGGAGTGGCTAGCAGTAAATCTCTAGCTGAGGGAGCAAACACCCAGCTCTCAATCAAGAGGGGGCTCGACCTACAGCATGTTCCAATGCTGGAACAGCTAGCAGTTACTTAGCTGAGGGAGCAACACACCCAGTTCTCAATCGAGAAGGGGGCTC
>NW_015505335.1:361051-362707 GCF_001515645.1 Sinocyclocheilus grahami
AGAGGGGGCTCGACCTGCAGCAGGTTCCAATGCTGGAACAGCTAGCAGTAATTTACTTAGCTGAGGGAGCAACACACCCAGTTCTCAATCGAGAGGGGGGCTCGACCTACAGCACGTTCCAATGCTGGAACGGCTAGCAGTAAGTTACCTTAGCTGAGGGAGCACAACACCCAGCTCTGAACGAGAGGGGGCTCAACCTACAGCACGATCGTTAAAAATCAGAAGGATAAGCGTACTGCAAGCTAGCCAAAAAACTCAGTGCATCAGAGAGGCAGAGGAAGGGTCTAATTCGCCTGATGCTGCTGGTTCCAGGTGCTCTTGGAAAAACAGAGAACTCAACTCTCACGTGAGAGGAGAACTCCGAATTCAGAAAAGAGTTGCGTGATCATAGGCAACCCTTTGATAAAGGGGAGCACTGCTAAACACTACCACGAGAACAGCCCATAGAGCGAGGAATCCAACTCCTCAGAAGGGAGAGAATTCAAACGCTCGAAAGAAAGCACCATGCTCGCAATAACCCTCAATGGTGAGGGGAGCGATGCTTCAAAAGTGTGTCAACAGAGACACTGCTTGAGTGGAGCCCAAGGTACCAGGGTCTAAACCAACTCAAAGAAAGGAAACGAGGCTAATAACGCGTAACCCTTACCATACAGGATTTTGGAAAAGTGCGCAAAGTATAACATGCACACTTTACCACTATGTGGAAGTGTGTCAACACTGGTTGAGTGGAGCCCAAGGTACCGGGGTCTAACCAACTCAGAGAAAGGGAGCGAGGCTAATAACGTAATAACGCACCGTACAGGATTTCGGAAAGTGCGCAAAGTCTAGCGTGCACACTTACCACTTATGTGGATTTTAGAAAGTGCGCAAAGTGCTCAGCGTGCACACTTACCACTACTGTGGATTTTAGAAAGTGCGCAAAGTGCTCAGCGTGCACACTTACCACTACTGTGGATTTTAGAAAGTGCGCAAAGTGTTCAACGTGCACACTTACCACTATGTGGATTTCAGAAAGTGCACAGAGCTTAGCGTGTGCACTTACCATAGCATGTGTTTAAGAGCTTTCCAATCATCTGTTCACAGATACCCGGAAGTACTGAACCAAACGGGAGAGGCAAGCTCAAATACAACCCTCTAAGGCGAGGGGAGCTCTGCCTGACACAGCATTACACAAGAAGGTTCTCGCAATTACCAGCTATACTTCCCGCTTGATGCCTCGGCAAGAGGGGATATCCTGGTGATCAGGAGGCCCCTCAGGGCGACCTAGATATGGTATACCAGACAGGGCAGCCTGAAAGCATAAGCCCAGCCCGGACGTCCAGGAAATTTTGCAGTGCCGTGCGGGGGCCTGATGATCAATAAGGCTCCCACACTCCCACAGAACCTGGACGCATGATCCGGGAAGCATGCAGCCAAAACCAGGCTATCATACCAGCTGGACATTATATCGACATATCGACGAAACACTGCAAGTCGAGCACCCGGTTTCTGAATCCAACAGAGGGGGTGCTCACCGAGGACCTACCCTAGAAAAAGGACAGAAACACACAGGTCCCGGAAAACACTGCAAAGAAAGCTAGAAGATAGATTATACACACAACCACCACCGCATGAAATACACACACATATATATATATATATATATATATATATATA
>NW_015505335.1:362968-363959 GCF_001515645.1 Sinocyclocheilus grahami
TTACTTAGCTGAGGGAGCAACACACCCAGTTCTCAATCGAGAGGGGGGCTCGACCTACAGCACGTTCCAATGCTGGAACGGCTAGCAGTAAGTTACCTTAGCTGAGGGAGCACAACACCCAGCTCTGAACGAGAGGGGGCTCAACCTACAGCACGATCGTTAAAAATCAGAAGGATAAGCGTACTGCAAGCTAGCCAAAAAACTCAGTGCATCAGAGAGGCAGAGGAAGGGTCTAATTCGCCTGATGCTGCTGGTTCCAGGTGCTCTTGGAAAAACAGAGAACTCAACTCTCACGTGAGAGGAGAACTCCGAATTCAGAAAAGAGTTGCGTGATCATAGGCAACCCTTTGATAAAGGGGAGCACTGCTAAACACTACCACGAGAACAGCCCATAGAGCGAGGAATCCAACTCCTCAGAAGGGAGAGAATTCAAACGCTCGAAAGAAAGCACCATGCTCGCAATAACCCTCAATGGTGAGGGGAGCGATGCTTCAAAAGTGTGTCAACAGAGACACACTGGTTGAGTGGAGCCCAAGGTACCGGGGTCTAACCAACTCAGAGAAAGGGAGCGAGGCTAATAACGCGTAACCCTTACCATACAGGATTTTGGAAAAGTGCGCAAAGTATAACATGCACACTTTACCACTATGTGGATTTTAGAAAGTGCACAAATCTTAGCGTGTGCACTTACCATAGCATGGATTTAAGAGCTTTCCAATCATCTGTTCACAGATACCCGGAAGTACTGAACCAAACGGGAGAGGCAAGCTCAAATACAACCCTCTAAGGCGAGGGGAGCTCTGCCTGACACAGCATTACACAAGAAGGTTCTCGCAATTACCAGCTATACTTCCCGCTTGATGCCTCGGCAAGAGCGGATATCCTGGTGATCAGGAGGCCCCTCAGGGCGACCTAGATACGGTATACCAGACAGGGCAGCCTGAAAGCATAAGCCCAGCCCGGACGTCCAGGAAATTTTGCAGTGCCGTGC
>NW_015505335.1:365157-372134 GCF_001515645.1 Sinocyclocheilus grahami
TTACCACTATGTGGATTTTAGAAAGTGCACAAATCTTAGCGTGTGCACTTACCATAGCATGGATTTAAGAGCTTTCCAATCATCTGTTCACAGATACCCGGAAGTACTGAACCAAACGGGAGAGGCAAGCTCAAATACAACCCTCTAAGGCGAGGGGAGCTCTGCCTGACACAGCATTACACAAGAAGGTTCTCGCAATTACCAGCTATACTTCCCGCTTGATGCCTCGGCAAGAGGGGATATCCTGGTGATCAGGAGGCCCCTCAGGGCGACCTAGATATGGTATACCAGACAGGGCAGCCTGAAAGCATAAGCCCAGCCCGGACGTCCAGGAAATTTTGCAGTGCCGTGCGGGGGCCTGATGATCAATAAGGCTCCCACAGAAGCCTGTGACCTGGACGCATGATCCGGGAAGCATGCAGCCAAAACCAGGCTATCATACCAGCTGGACATTATATCGACGAGTGAAGTAAACACTGCAAGTCGAGCACCCGGTTTCTGAATCCAACAGAGGGGGTGCTCACCGAGGACCTACCCTAGAAAAAGGACAGAAACACACAGGTCCCGGAAAACACTGCAAAGAAAGCTAGCAGATAGATTATACACACAACCACCACCGCATGAAATACACACACACATATATATATATATATATACTCTGATCCGGACGAAAGCGCTGACGCCTTGTCTGGATCACATCCCTTAGGTCGTGCCTACCTCCTTTTGACCCGCGATTCCTCCTACCCCTACCCGCAGGCGGGGGAGGAGCGCGAGCCATGACACTAGCCTTCTGTGCCCATCTCTGATCCTCAAACCGAGATGGGCCAGCACCCCTGGGTTGTTCGGGCTCAGACCTGGACCTTCGTGGAATGAAGGATTTGAAGGCCGCTGAGTGCGCCTTCGCCTCCCTGAACTTCTCGACCACTGTCTCAACGGAGGTACCAAAAAATTCGGAAAGGCAAAACCAGAGCATCGAGAAGAAAGCCCCTGTCTTTCTTCCCGATATCTGCCAGGATCACCCACAGATGTCTCTTTATCACTACCATAGCTGCCATGGACCTGCCCATAGCAGAGGCGGCCTGATTAGTAGCACGGAGAGCGAGATCCGTGGTGTGGCGCAACTCAGCTACCTCATCAGGAGAAAGGCCCTCGCCTTTATCCAGGTCTTTCAGCAGGTCAGCCTGATATGCCTGGAGCACCACCATCGTGTGCAATGAAGCGACAGCCTGACCTGCTGCTGCTGCATATGCCCTGCCATTCAAGCGAGATGTATCCTGAAGGGGCTTAGATGGCAAGGAGGGAGTCTTAAGAGAGGATGTCTCACGCATAGAGAGATAGCTGGCCAGCGTCTCTCTATAGGGGGCATCTTCTCATAGGCGTTTTCGCGCATCGCATCGAAGTTGGCATAACTCGTATGCTGGAATCGATGGATGCGTGAGGAAAACGGCCCCTTCCATTCCTTCTCAATCTCTGTATGGAGATCAGGAAGAAAGGAAGGCTCACCTGAGCTGGAGGGTTATGGCCTGAAAGACAACGTTCATTGAGATGACCTTGCAACGTCACTTTCTTTGCCCGCTTCCATGGCAAGTCAAGCCTCGCCGTTGTGCGATCCATAACTTCCAAAAGCTCATCATACGCAGGGCAGGAAGATTGGGAAGGCTCAGCCTCAGCTTCTTCGCCCTCCTCAGACATTTCCTGCTCATCCTGGGCCGAACCCAGCAGAGCACTGGTCCCTGGATCAGATGATGTTAATGAAATAACATCATCCTCCAGCGGCTCACTCTCGTCCACAGCCGACGATCGCGAGAGGAAAAACCCCTCTTTAAACTCATCTGCCAGATCCACCTGCGATCCCCACGAGCTCATTCTCCTCCGTGCCTCAGTAGCAGCGGGTCCTGAATCACGGGAAGCAGATGGCTGCCCCTCTTTCCTCTAAAAGAGAGACAAGCGAGAGCAGAGCTTTTTCATTGGAAAATGCTCGCAGTGCACGCCGATTGCCCCCCCGAGGACATCGCGTGTGTGCTCTTCGCCCAAACAAACAACGCATAGCGAGAGCAGAGCTTTTTCATTGGAAAATGCTCGCAGTGCACGCCGATTGCCCCCCCGAGGACATCGCGTGTGTGCTCTTCGCCCAAGCAAACAACGCATAGATCGTGTGTGTCATCAGATGTCAAATAACGACGACACAGATGCACACATCCTCTAAAAGCTTTGCTAGTGCTCGCCATTATGATATGAATAGAGATCGCTCTTACCACAGAAATGCACGCTTCATACAAAACAGTCAGTGAAGATGAAGAAGAGGATGATGTGTTCTCCCGGCGCCTATTTATACTATAGTCGCACCGGTAGTGACGTCATGGCTGTCGTGGTGTTTTTTCAATGTATGCTTCAGACATGGGTCACGACGAGGCGTTCCCCATAGCGACCCCTAGAGGATGCAGTTCGAAGTTCCCTTGAAACGGAATCAGCTTTGCCATCGCAGGAATTAATTACTTTTGAAATTACTCAGATAGAAAACAGTTATTTTAAATTTGTAATAATATTTCACAATATTACTGTTTTACTGCATTTTTTAGTCAAACAACAATTGTAATAATATTTCACAATATTATTGTTTCACTGCATTTTTTAATCGAATAAATGCAGCTTTGGTGAGAATAAGATACTTTAAATAGTGACAGTAGTTTTAGTAACACTTTATTTTACTGTGTTTTTGTTACAAATGTAACATGTACTGATTATAGTAATGTTGGTAAATCATGCACAATGCAATAGCCTTGAACCAAACCCTAGTCCTAACCCTAGTTAGTATATGTTGTTCATTAATATTACTCAGTACGTAAATGTATAATCACCCCCCATTCATTTGTATTTTTTAGTTTTTCACTACATCAATGGGTCTTTATATCTATATAGCTGCTATTATAAGGGGTCACTTGCGAAGGGACTCATATTAAGGGGTACGTGGTATCAAAAAGTTAAAAAAACGCTTGTTTAATGTATATATGTACACCGATGAGGCATAACATTATGACCACTGACAGGTGAAATGAATAACACTGATTATCTCTTCATCATGGCACCTGTTAGTGGGTGGGATGTATATGCAAGTGAACATTTTGCAGGAAAAATGGGCAAGTGTAAGGATTTGATCGAGTTTGACTAGGGCCAAATTGTGATGGCTAGACGACTGGGTCAGAGCATCTCCAAAACTGCAGCTCTTGTGGGGTATTCCCGGTCTGCAGTGGTCCGAATCTGTCAAAAGTGGTCCAAGGAAGAAACAGTGGTGAACAGGCGGCCAAGGTTCATTGATTCATGTGGGGAGCGAAGGCTGGCCCATGTGGTCCGAGCCAACAGAAGTGCTACTGTAGCTCAAATTGCTCAAGAAGTTAATGCTTTGATGGAAAGGTATCAGAATACACAATGCATCTCAGTTTGTTGCGTATGGGGCTGCATAGCCGCAGACCAGTCAGGGTGCCAACAGTGGGCACGTGAGCATTAGAACTGGACCACTGAGCAATGGAAGAAGGTGACCTGGTCTGATGAATCAAGTTTTCTTTTATCACATGGATGGCCGGGTGCACCAGGATGCACTATGGGAAGAAGACAAGCCGCCGGAAGCAGTGTGATGCTTTGGGCAATGTTCTTCTTGGAAACCTTGAGTCCTGCCATCCATGTGGATGTTACTTTGACACGTACCACCTACCTAAGCATTGTTGCAGACCATGTACACCCTTTCATGGAAACTGTATTACCTGGTGGCTGTGGCCTCTTTCAGCGATACCACAGCACACCTTCAGGCGTCTAGTAGAGTCCATGCCTCAACAGGTCAGGGCTGTTTTGGCAGCAAAACGGGGACCAACACAATATTAGGAAGGTGGTCATAATGTTATGCCTGATTGGTGTATATGTATGTGCATATGACAAAACATCCCTTTCCCATATATATATATATACATATACACTGAACCAAATTATAAACACAACACTTTTGTTTTTGCCCCCATTTTTCATGAGCTGAACTCAAAGATCTAAGACTTTTTCTATGTACACGAAAGGCCTATTTCTCTCAAATATTGTTCACAAATCTGTCTCATTCCTTACATATGAGTGCGGTGGCGCAAGTAGTGAGGATGCTACATACCGTGATGCTCAGAGTCTGGATGGATCCTACACGGGAAGACCAAAATAATGTGCTTTGATGAGATCCAACATCAATACAACAAAGAGTTTGGTTTCAAACAGTGTGCGTGTTGATTTCAGTGCTTCCAGAAGAGCTGTTGTTGCTTAATTCAGTCATAACTGATCTGTCACATCATTTTGGAGTTTCTTGGGATTGTAAGTGTGTGGATTGACATAATGGCTGAACCGCTTGTCCCACCAGCTACCCCATGACACCTTCACTTTGACCAAAGCGACCTGCACTTCAGCAGGTTCCTCAGTAGCACATGCATCATTAGTCTCTGTTCAGAGAGTGTGCTTTAACCAAAGAACCTGGATGCAAAAAGTGAGAAAGTAACACGCAAAAGGGAGAATGTTATGACAATCTCAGTCATAATTCACTTTTATTGTAAGGGGAAAAAAGATGCAATGAAAGTGAATGATGCTAAACATCTGCATTTTTTGTTTCACGAAATAAAGTCACACAAATAAAGTGAAATTATCTTTGCATTTCGGATGAACTAACCTTTTAATAATTCAAATTGTGTAATAAAGGATGAAGTTGGTTTAAAATGTAAAATGAAAGGATATAGTAGATTCTTTAAACATGAACTGTATACGCAGACATATATAAAACAGAAAAAAATATATAATGCCTTTGCTCATCACCCTAGCCTATTTTTTTATTTTATTTTTTATTCGTTCATCTAATCTGTCACATTCCCTTTATTAGCCATTGTGAATATACCTTTTGCTCAGTCATTTCATGTTGGCTTTAATAAAAATGTTGATTGTGGGAAACAAAAGTCAGCTTTTTTATTATTAAAATAAATGCTGTTCTTTTGAACTTTTTATCCATCAAAAAAAAAATAAACAAATCAGCATATTAGAATAATTTCTGTATCATTTGACACTGAAAACTGAAAATGTAGCTTTGCATCACAGGAATACATTACATTTGTAATAATATTTCACAATATTACTGTTTTACTGTATTTTAAATCAAATAAATACAGCCTCGCATGTAGTAATACTTTCGTCCTGAGAAAACAATTCAGATTTTATTTAAAATCTACCTTCATAAAAAGATGACTCATGTCTGAGTGTACATTAGTGTGGTTTTATTGTGTTCAGTTGTTACCCAACATTAGTACAAAATATTCAATGATGAAAGCATTTTAGCAACTCAAAATCTTATATTTTCCTTAACATTGATCACATTCATTGTATTAACATCCCAGACATCAAGAACGTTTGTGCCAAATGTGGATGCAAGCTGTCACATCTGCCTAGATATGACATGTCTGAACACTACAGGCCACACCAGATATGTTTTGCTATCTGTTTCTTTTGGTCTACCATTGGTATTGTGGTACTGTATATGGCCCAGATGACAGCACACAACTGAGAACCACATGTGGCTTAGCTTTAGCACACCAGCAGAGGGCCCCCAGTACTAGTACATCTTTGAACATCGAAAGTACTACAGAATTTAATTGAACATTCTTTACGTCCAGACAAAAAGCAAAAACTTTTTTTCCCACAAACGTATTTTTATTAAAACAAAAAATTTCTTCTTGAAAACTGCTTGTGCTTTATTTGTTTATTTAAATAAGTAAATGCCACTGGTTTGGTATTCTGTTATCTAACTTATTAATGGCTACACACTTATTTTTATTAAAAACATTTTTTTCTTGAAAACTGTTTGTGCTATATTTATTTATTTGTTTATTTAAATAAATACATGCCACTGGTTTGGTATTCTGTTATCTAACTTAATGGCCACAAACTTATTTTTAGTAAATGTTTTTTTTTTCTTGAAAACTGTTTGTGCTTTATTTATTTATTTATATAAATAAATGCCACTGGTTTGGTATTCTGTTATCTAATGGCATTCTTATGTAAGTGTGACTCCATTGTTAAAATACTTTTTTTTGGAGCCAGTGAATGTAAGAGATTTGATTTCAAGGACTCGACCTCGATGTGAAAAGTCTCCTCTGCTTGCAGATAATCCAGCCAATCGCTGCTCGTCAGGTGACGTCACTCGATGAAAGGGAATTCTGCATCAAACACGCGCAGCAGATCAGATCACACAAGCTTTAAACCCATGCCTGCCCCGGGATCATGCAGTTAGACCGTCCTTGAGTTTGTGCATTTGCAGATATTCGGATGAACACATGGAGGGGTGCAAGTGAATAAACAGGCTCGTTTAAAGCGCTTTTGTCCAGGACGTGTCTGAAGCTTTGATGTGCATGCTGATGGGAGATCAGATTACAGGCATCAGACCGCAGGCTTTCATCTGAGCTCTTGCTTCAGAGCTGGACACGGGACGGGTTCAGACCTCAGCGGCGAGCACACTGGATCACATCCCGAGCAGCTTTCCATAGGAGACGGCGATCTCACGAGCGACTCATTATCGGTAAGAAAGTTTTGCACACAGTTGCAGCGCTGCTTTGACCGCACATCATATAAATCCAAAACTCAGAACCTTAAGGAAAACTACACGAAACACACACACACACACACACACACACACACACACAGACAGTGCATGCATAGCTATAGCTTATAATTAATTTAAGGGACCTATTTCATTCGTCCATTACACTCTTTTTTTATGTCAGGTCAAAAAGTTCAAGCAGAAAAAGTTATTTAGACTATGTTTTATAATATTATTATGTTTTGAAGCCTGGTTTCAACATGTACACAATGCAATGTAGTATTACATGAATAACAACAACAACAACAATAGTAATAGATCTCTCTCTCTCTCTCTCTCTCTCTCTCTCTCTCTCTCTCTCTCTCTCTCTTTT
>NW_015505335.1:372188-394246 GCF_001515645.1 Sinocyclocheilus grahami
TTTTTTTTTCTTGAAGGAGGGTTATAATTTTTCTGATATATATACAGTTAATATGTCAATATATAGTTGTTTACATATAATATATAAATGTGCAATGTTCTTATGTTTTTTGCATATATATATATATATATATATATATATATATTAGGGATATGCCGGTATCAAATTTTCATGTTGCGATTAATTGCTAATGCTTTTATTACGGTATACGGTATTATCACGGTATTGAAATTACGTTAAAAAAGTGTATAATACATATATAATAATATATAATACAGTATAACAGGTTTAATAACTTTTTCTTATAACAAAAATAACTGAACATTTAAATGCAATAAAAAGCAATACAGAAAAATGTATAAAGTTAAAAGTTTTACACAGATTAAAGTGCAAAAGAACTATAAAGACCAATAGGTATCACTTTACAATAAGACCTCATTAGTTAACCTTAGTTAATGCATTAACATTCGCAATGATGAAAATGATGAAAAATTCTTCTGAACATTCATTAATCTTAGGTATTCCAATATTTAATAACAGGATGTGAAAATCGAGAGTTGCAGCTGTGTTATTTAATGAGCTAACATGAACGAAGACTTGTATTTTTTAAACAAAGATTAATAACTTCAGTAGCAAATGTAGCTATTGCTCGTTGTGAATGTTAATGAATTAACTAAGGTTAACTAATGAGGTCTTATTGTAAAGTGATACCTATTGGTCTTTATAGTTCTTTTGCACTTTAATCTGTGTAAAACTTTTAACTTTATACATTTTTCTGTATTGCTTTATTGCATTTAAATGTTCAGTTATTTTTGTTATAAGAAAAAGTTATTAAACCTGTTATACTGAATTATATATTATTATATATGTATTATACACTTTTTTAACTTAATTTCAATATCGTGATAATACCGTATACCGTAATTAGCCATATACTGTATATATGGTTATTTGTATGTATGTATGTACCAAGAGTTCCTGTAAAACCACAACAAATTCCTTGCATTTGCGCACACTTAAGTGGTGAATAAAGCTCATTCTGATTCTGATTCTAATAAGAAAGCACCCCTACAACAACTTCTGAAAGTGAACGGTATGTGTTTTACTCAAGCATTACATAAAAATGTCATTTTAACATTAGTGTAATAATTTTAACATGAGTTTAGGAACTGAATAATAAAAAGGAAAAATAAAACACTGCTTAGTATTTACACTTTGATTTCAATATACACTGATTCTTATTTAAGCTACAAAAGTTATTTAGGTAAGAGCAGTGAGTGATTTTCTCTTTGTCTTTTGTTCATGGCCCCAAATATTGCAAGCTGTAGCGATATGCATATTGCGATATGTACATTTGCGATATTTCGATAATTTCTATATATTGCACAGCCCTAGTGTGTGTGTAAATTATCATGTTATTATTGAGTCTGATAGATCATTATTGGCCAATATTACTATATTATTAATGATCGGCATCTGTATGTTGTTAATTATCTGAATTGGCTGATACTTCCAGCTAAATAAAATCATATAGAAGGACTTTTCTTCCAACTCAGTCAGTGTTAAACCTCTTTAAAAATTAAACATCTACAGATTATGCCTTTTTATTATGCTTTAGTATGAACATTAAAAAAGCACAAAAGGGTATTTATTTATAATAGTAGTTATTGCTTGCTTGGTGTTCACACCGTTTTGAAAGATAATGCAAATAGTGTCCTCCATTAATCATTCATCAAAGGATTTGTGCTTTCACAGTGTATGTGGGAAATACCTTTCACAATGCCCCGGGTTCTGATCCTCTCCAGTTTTCCTTTTCAGTGGATACTTGTCCTTCCACTGTGTCTTATGGTATGTTTCGTTCATATTAACACCTTTTGCTAGAAATGATATTCTGAGATTTGCTCTAAATGACTGTACACTATCATTTACACTACCTTTTACTTGCACTCCAATTTGGTAAACTTCCAATGATATTATGGAATAATTAATCATGTTTGTTTCATGTTCCTCACAGTTTGCAGTTATGGCAGAGGAGAGAAGAGATTGCAGGGAGCAGGAATACAAGGATACGTTTGGAAACTGTATTCCCTGCCGGCAGTGTGATGCTGGACAAGAGCTATCCAAGGTTTGCCAGTTCTGCATAAGGCTACTTATTTTTTCTTTTAGCCTAATTTGAAACATTGGTCCACGTATAAAACTTGTATTTTTAATTTCTTAAATCAAGAAATAATATCCGAAGCACTCTGTTCCTTTGAATTGGTTCCCTTTGAGCTTAAACGGTTAGTTCACCCAAAACTGAAAAGTCTGTCATTAATTACCCAACCCCTAAGACCTTCGTTCATCTTCGGAACACAATTTAAGATATTTTTGATGAAATCTGTGGGCTCTCTGACCCTCCTGTAGACAGCAAGGTAACTACCACTTTCAAGGTCCAGAAAAGTACCAAGATGATCGACAAAGTAGTCCGTGTGACATCAGTGGTTCAACTGTAAAGTTACGAAGCTACGAGAATACTTTTTTGAGCAAAGAAAACAAAAATAACGACTTTATTTGCGCCGCCACACGTTCGCGTCATGATACTGTCGTGAACGCGCGTCCACAAGTGACACAGTAGAAATGAAAATGTGGAATAAAGTAGTTATTTTAGTTTTCTTTGCGCAAAAACGTATTCTCGTAGCTTCGTAACTTTACAGTTGAACCACTGATGTCACACGGACTACTTTGTCGATCATCTTGGTACTTTTCTGACCCTCCCATAGACAGCAAGGTAACTACCACGATCAATGTGGTAGTTACCTTGCTGTCTATGGGAGGGTCAGAGAGCCCTCAGATTTCATCAAAAATATCTTAAATTGTGTTCCGAAGATGAACGAAGGTCTTACGGGTTTGGAACAACACAAGGGTGAGTAATTAATGACAGACTTTTCATTTTCGGGTGAACTAACCATTTAATTCTGGAATTCTTTCCGTTCAAGCACCTACCACAGTCAGATTAATATGCAGATATATTTAGACCCTTATACTCAGAGTTGTTTTTAAAAAAGACCACGTATGCGATTAAATCTGGGACCGAGAGACGCGTTCCCATCAGTTTCACAGAGTTCATGAAAGACTTCCAGACCAAACTGGCCAAAAGCAAAGAGTTCACCAATAAAGAGGGGATGCCAATGTTTTGAATAGCTTGTCCCGACCGATTATTTATTGCTTCCTCCTTTTCATAAAGAGAGAGGGTAAACCGCTGTTCTCCTTTGTAGAGCACTGGCCACGCTTTAATCAGTTACACCCACACTTCTGCTCACAATCTTCTATTTTTCCTTCAAGCCTTTTAATGTCATTGCCACCCATGAGAATTTCAAGGCCTTGTAAACACGGCATGTTAAGAAATTAAGTGGTTTTGTATTACAAACCTAGTCTAAACGGAGGTCTGGGGTATTTCTGGAGTGTGGAAATCATTACACAGTTTATGCCTGGGTAAATGCAGGTACATCAGGCTGCTGGATGTGTACAAATGTAGTGCACATGCTACTTTTAACCACACGACTTTCATGTCGGTACACATGAACACACACTTATTGCTTATACTCTTCAATGCTTCAGATGTTTTCGGCCAATTGATGCTTTGGGGCCTGAGGAGGTAGTGAATGATTGCCTACTTTTTCCATTAAAGCACTAGTGGTTTACCCTATTCTTTGTACCCAAGGACAATATCATGTGGTGTTTGAGTTACTTCAGTTTCGATGTTAAAATACTTTCTCTTATCCCAGTTTAATATGCAGATACTAGTAGGAGTAGGTTTATTTTGTGGAGCTATCAAAACATTGGTTTGTTTGTTTGAACATCCCGACCTGCCCAGCAACAGCATCAGTGGCTCAACCAATGGCGTAGGTTTGGGGGCGGGCTATCTGTTTGTTGTGACCAATGGCAGATGGGAGGAGTGCTGGGGAAACCTGTTTAAAAAGAGTCATTATCTTTACTATAGAAATTACACTTAACCTTAGAATAGCTGTAATAACGACAGCAACACCTTAATATTTTTGTTGTTTTAGTGTCTGACACTTCAGAAGCTCTTCCAGATGATTTGTTTTGTAAGAGCAGAAGAAAAGTTCACATGACGCCCTTTTGCTTGTTTCTCAGAGATCTACGACTAGTCAAACAGCTTGTAAAACCCCACCTACACACTGTTTTTCACCTAAAAGGGCGATAACAGCTAAGCTAAAGTTGTGTTGATAAGGCATTTTGTAATTGTTAAAGTGATAGTTCACACAAAAATGAAATCATTTACACAGCCTCATGTCATTCAAAACTGAAAAGGAGAATTTAGCATGCAGATGCGTCTAGTAGGCTGTTAACCACTGCAACTGGATCATCGAATCTCGGGTACTGAATCAGTTTGATTTGAGAACGAATCAGTCAGGTGGTTTTGTCAACTCAAACAATGATCCGAAGCTTCAATACATAGCAAATTGACACCTCAGTGGGATCTTGAGGTTGATCACAGATATTTAGTTAACAGTGTTTTAGTGATGTTTTATGCATCGCCCGCCCTCCCTTGGTGACGTGGTAACACAAGCTCCAATATATGTTTTACATTTTATTATATACATTTTGATGCAGTGTGCTTCACATTTGAGACAGAAGCACAGAAGTTTTACAACTGTGCTGCCCATCGCTCTTGAAAAGATCTGACTCAAAAGATTTCTTCACAAATCGGACAAAGTTGGACAGATAGGAGGAGTTTGGAACAACATGAGGGTGAATAAATGATGACTTTCATTGCTTTTCAACTATTGCTTTAAAGCAGTGGTCTCAAACTCAATTCCTGGAGGGCCACAGTTCTGCAGAGTTTAACTCCAACCAGCTCCAAATCACACCTGCTTAGAAGTTTCTAGTGATCCTGAAGACCTGGATTAGCTGGTTCAGGTGTGTTTGATTAGGGTTGGAACTAAACTGTGCAGAGCTGTGGCCCTCCAGGAATTGAGTTTGAGACCAGTGCTTTAAAGGATACTGGAAATAAATCAGGGCTTTTGATAAATTATCTTCTCAACCCGTCAACAAATTCATTCTTATGCAGATGTGCAGTTTCTTCAAAACAGACCTCATAAACATTCACTCACATTCCTGACTGCTAAGCATCATGGAGGATTGCATCTCAACTTTTTGAGCGGCTAAATGAAACCCATCTTAGCACCTTATGCAGATGTGCAGTTTCTTCAAAACAGACCTCATAAACATTCACTCACATTGCATCTCAACTTTTTGAGCGGCTAAATGAAACCCATCTTAGCAACAGTTTTTTTTGGCTTATTTTAGCCTTTTTAATATATTCACTTTCAATTCATTTAGTAAAGAAAAAATAAAGACTAAATAAAGAATTTTTTTTTTTTTGTATAGACACACTAAAGTCTTTTTTAGGATCATTGATATTTTGTATTGTTACATTACTTTTATGACAATTAAGTACATATAAAGGTTATATATGGATCAAATAAAGTTTGCACATTGCTGTAATGAAGTGATTTTTTTTAATACTATAATATACCCAAGCTGAATTTATTTTAGCAAAATATAATTTTCTTCTTTTGATTTTGGGGTGACAGGTTTCATGAGATTTACCCTTAAAGCTTACCTGTTGGGTGAAGTAAGAAGTTCACCCTTTGCTTTGATAGGAAGTACTGATGAGCAATACTTCAGGATAATTTAGTAGAATAGAGTGTTTTTGGGGTTTGAATATAATGACTTCAAAACACTTGTGTGTCTGAACTTGCTTTACTCCATGCAACTTTCCCCTCTATCACACATCCATCCTGCTGTTTTGCTTGGCATTCTCACTCAAATCTGATCTGGAGATAGTGGAAAAATGGTACTTGCAGGTACTGGTTTGGTGAGTCCTCTTAGGCAAGATTGTTCCTGGATGATTCTGGAATGTGAAAACAGGCAGTAGTTTGGCCTGATCACTGTCTTATTGTAACTGTTTGGGCATTATAGTGTGTATTGACCTCTTGACCTCTTGACTTTTTTAAAAACAACAGCAGGAAGCAGCCAGGAAATGATGTAGGAAACAGGATTAGAAAATGTTGCAAGTTGGATTCAAACTCAGATTGCCCTCATGAGCACAACAGATCAATTTACGCATGTGTGCTAACTGTTCTAACATGGCTCTGCCAAAACAAATCTATTTATTATAGATTATATATTATATCTATAATAAATCTATTTAATATAGATTATATAGGAGCAGTTCTACCTGTTTGGCTGACCAATGGGAGACAGGAGTTGTGTTGGGGAGGGAACCATTAGTTTGTGTTGTGACTCCCTTTGACAGTTTTTGATGAAATGATAACAGGAGAGGACAGGAAATGATGGGGGAAGCACTATTAGGAAATGTTGTGAGCCAGATTTGAACCATTATGTGAACCTAAGCCACAGCTCTGACACATCGACACATTCTGAGCAATATAATTGAGAGCCTGAATCCTCATTGTCTTTTTTCTTACATCCAGCTAGGATTATGAAATGTTGCGAGCTAGATTCAAACTCCTTTTGCCCTTATGAGTACCACAGATTATGGTGATAACTACTAAGCCAAAGCTCTGACATGTAGACACATTCTGAGCCATATTCGCGAGCCTGAATACTCATTTACTTTTATCTGATGTCCAGCTAGGATTGTGAAATGTTGCAAGCCAGATTCGAACTGCCACTGCTCTTATGGGCATCACAGCTCATAGTAATAACTACTAAGCAATGGCTGTGACACAAAGACACATTCTGCTTTTGATATTTCTTTATTGAAATGATAACAGAGAGCGGATAGGAAATTATGGAGAAAACAGGAATAGGACATGTTGTGAGCCATATTCAAACTCCAATTGCCCTTTTGAGCACACAGCTCACAGCAATAACTGCTAAGCCATGTATCTGACACATATACACTTTTTGCTTTTTGAATTTTTTTAAAATAAAAATGATAACAGGGAAAGGACAGAAAATGTTGGAAGAAACAGGATTAGGAAATGTTGCGAGCAAGACTCGAACTCTAACTGTTTTTTTTTTGAGTGCCACAGCTTTCAGAAATAACTACTAAACCACGCCTTTGACACATACACACATTCTGAGTCTATTCAGAAGCCTGAATCCTTTTGGCTTTTATCTGATGTCCAGTTAGGATTATGAAATGTTGCGAGACAGATTCAAACCCCTGTTGCCCTTATGAGCACCGCGGCTCACAGTGAACAACCACAGCTTTGACACTTAGAAACATTCTGCTTTTGACATTTTTTCTTGAAATAATAACACCGAGAGAGGACGGAAAAAGTTGGAGGAAACGGGATTAGGAAATGTTGCGAGCCAGATTCAAACTCCCGTTGCTGTTATGAGCACCGCAGCTCACAGTGATAACAACTAAGCCACGGCCCTGACACGTAGACACATTCTGTTATGACATTTTTTGCTGAAATGATAATACAGAGAGAGAACGGAAAATGTTGGGGGAAACAGAATTAGGAAATGTTGCGAGTCAGATTCAAACTCTTATTGCCAATATTAGCACCACAGCTCGCAGTGAAATCTACTAAGCCACAGCTCTGACACGTAGACTCATTCTGAGCTGTATTTGGGAGCCTGAATAGCTTTTATCTCAGGTTTAGCGGTCTGTTTGAACTTCTAAACACTGGAAGATCCCAGCAGCACACTCCAACAGACAAACCACAGGGGGTTACAGAGCTCCTTAGATTTCTCTGTCCCCCTTCGCTCTCTTGTTGATTATCTCTCCGGGAATGGCATCATGCCTTCAAACAGAGTGACCATACCTCTTTTATTCACCGCCCCCCCACCCGATCCTTCATGCCCTGCTGGAGAGGAAGGTCTTATATGGGCTGTGGCCAGGCAACAACAGCTGTCTTTCTGTTCAGGCACCCTATATGCAGTCTTTGGAGGGCCTGTGTTGAGAGAGCCAAATCGGTCTTCTCTAACAGTGGCAGAACCCCGTCTGATCCCCGGGCCAGGCTTTGTGGAGAGCTCTTGTCATTGGCTCTCTCATGCAGGCCAGTAATCCATGTGTGCCCAAGCTGGGAAACTGGATCGAGGTGTAGAAAGAAGGCCCCTGTTTGAAGCCGATCTCCACGTTAACGATATATGAGCCTCTTCTCTAATCCAGCTCAGTGTGGTGGAAATGCAGGCTGGTAAGGCTGACCTGATTTGGGAAGGGGCAGCTGGGAAAAAAACAATAGTGCAGGGTGATATCAAACCACAAAGGTCCTCTCACTTTGCTCCGCATGACGCTCCTCTGCTGGAATGTGACTGGTGGGAACGGGATTGTTTGAGGAGATGTGTTTGTTTAATGGATCACGGTTACAGATTGTGCTGTTTATAAATCTGAAGATGCAGATTTCTAAGATGTCAAGAAGTCTTTTTTTTCCTTTAAAAAAAGTTAAAGAGTTTTTGTGTTTAGTGTCTTATGCTAACCAAGGCTGCATGTATATGTTCAAAAATAAAGAAAACATTTTTGTATTAATATTATTATTACAATTTAAAATAACTTTTTTTTTTATTGTAATATATTTTAGAATGTCATTTAGATTCGGTGCTCAAGAAACATTTCTTATCAATGTTGAAAACAGTTGTGCTGCTTAGTATTTTTGTGGAAACCACGATACTGTACCATTCTAAAGTTTGGAGTAAGTAAAAAAAAAAAAAGTAATACTTTGATTCCACAAGGACACATTAAATTATCCAAAAGTCACAGTAAAGATATTTATAATGCTACAAAAGATTTAAATTACAAATAAATGCTGTTTTTTTTTTTTACTTAATAGTCACGAAAAAATCCTGAAAAAATGTTTAATGGTTTCCACAAAAATATTAAGCAGCAAAAACTGAATAACTGATTATAACTGAGCATGTCAATGAAAATTCAGCTCTGCCATCACTGGAATAAATTACATTTTAAAATATATATTCAAATTGAGACTTTTAAAAAAAAATTGCAACAATATTTTACAATATTACCATTTACAGTATTGTTATTATTAATATTATTATTATTATAAATAATAAATAATTGTATTATTATATAAAAAAAAAATTATATTTTATTTTTTATGTTATTATACTATTAATTATATTATTTTACAATATGAAATATTTTCCGGCCTTTGACTGGTTGTTTATATTAAAATAGAAAATGGTTATTTTAAATTGTATAAATATGTCACAAAATCATTACTTTATTATTTTATTTTAACAAATAAAAATAAACGTGTAAAATAAATGTGCATTTTTAAAGCAATACTTATATTGAATAAATATTCTATCCTCTATGTTGTTCCAAATCTGTATGACTTTGATTTGATATTGATATGATTTTTGACATTTCCTAGTCTTCTGATGCCATACAATAGCTTTGTGTGAGAAACGGACTCTAAGTCATTCACCAGAAATCTTGCTGCACGCTCTTAAAAATAAAGGTGCTTCACGATGCCATATAAGAACCTTTTTGTCTAAATGGTTCCATAAAGAACCTTTAATATCTGTTTCACAAAAGGTTCTTTGTGGTGAAAGAAGGTTCTTCAGATTATAAAAAGGTAAGAAAGACATGATTCTTTAAAGAGCCTTTGACTGAATGGAAAAATGGTTCTTCTATGGCATCGCTTGAAGAACCTTTTGAAGCACCTTTATTTTTAAGAGTGCACCCTGCATGTCAGAACTCATTTGTGCAGATATTCTGCATGGGTTCTCATAATGAAGTTTGTAAATGATGACAGAATTAGCATTTTTGCATGAACATGTATCGAGAGAACACAAGATCTTTTTAGTCAGAACTAGACTGAAAACAGAAAACTGTGTTTTGAATTAGTGTCACATTGCTGGTGGGTTTCATTAATAAATGCCTTGATTGATCTTGATTGATGAATTCTGTTGCATGGTTCCATAAGGCATTATTTGAATTCCACGAAGCTTTGCTTAACTTATGGTTTGAGAAATCGGACTCAGTGAAAGGTGAATATATGCCCGCGAGATTCCCAATAATTATATCAATGTGGAAAGGATTAAAAACAAACAAGCGTATTCCAGATTGATTACTGTCAGTAGAGTTTTGAAAAGACTCTGGTATTGTTTATTGAAGTGGGTGGACCAGGAGGGGGGGGGGGGAAGCTGTTCTGAGTAATGCTAATTAAGCGGCACTTTAGATTTCAGCTTAGATCCTGGAGCCTGGAAAAAACGTTTGCTTACGTTTCACTTCTTAATGTCAAACTCAATGTGGCAAAACGTCAAAGTCCAATATGCTGTACAGAAACACGGCCAGCAAATGTTGTTCGTCACAGTTCGAGGAAAGACCATTCTGAACCCATTAGAACATCTTCCCAGATGAATTCTCTGTCTCACTTGTGTGCATGATACTAGTGTTTTGTTGCTATTACTAAGCTAAAGGCAACAGTATTCTGTTCTATTGTTAAAATCCTCACTCAGTCATCTGAAATGGCGAGCATGCTCATGTAGATGCTTTCCCTGTGGTCTCTTTGTAACGTTTTGCTTAAACTCTGCATGTGTACGGCACAATTTGCCTCATATTATTACACAAACTGCACTGTTTTAGATCTTTTATTGAAATGAAATAGGCCTGTACTTAGTGAACAATGCAAAGGGTGTTGTCTCGTATTATTCAAGAGCGCGGAGAATTCCTCTCGACCCCACAGCTAGACATTGAGAAACCTCTCCTCAGGTTTCTTTCATGATCTGGACTTGTGTACATACACAGATCGCTTTTCTGGGTGAATCTCACAAAACCTGTCAAGAACATGTCTGGGTTGTATTTCACAGTAAATCTTTTATTTTAAGGGCTTTCTCTTTCTGCATTACGCTTACCAAAACCTCTCAATATCAATTTCTCTCACACACACTTGAGCCGAAGAGAGGCCTGACAAAACCTCTGCAATAAACTCCCAATAAACCAACAATGGGCGTCCCCGTGGGCCTTTCTGATTCAAATGCGGAGCCCTTCGGGGGCCTGGAGCAGAAGGCTGTTCATTGATCCCGTGAGAGTCAGGGAGATTATTGCCTGTGTAAGATAGACTCTCTCAAAAGAAGCTTGGCCTTTGTTCAGCGGGGGGATCTCTCTCACACACACACACACACACACTGTGATCATTATTTCATCTCGCCCTCTTGTTAGTCCACATTGGTGCTTTTCTTTAGCGAGGCTCTCCCTCGCCCTTCCCTTCCTCGGCAGTGAGATATCTTCCGTTAATCCTCGCAGGAATGTGGCTTTGGCTATGGGGAGGATGCCCAGTGTGTGCCCTGCAGAGCCAGTCGCTTCAAAGAGGACCGCAGCCTGCAGAAATGCAAGCCCTGTCTGGACTGTTCCCTCCTCAACCGCTTCCAGAAGGGGAACTGCTCCACGACCAGCAACGCCGTATGCGGAGCCTGCCTGCCCGGGTGAGTCAGCCATAGGAACGCAATTATATAGAATAAAGTACGATGGGCGTTTTCCCAGACCACATGCTTAAGTCCGTGTATATTACACTCTTAAGAATAAAGGTTCGAAAGGGAGTTTTCACAGTGATGCTGAAGAAGAACCATTTGAGGTTTCTCAAAGAAACTTTCAGTGAGCAGTTCTTACCATTTTTAAAATAATAATCTACATTCTTAAAAATAAGGGTTATTTTTGGCATGAGTGGTTCCATGAAGAACCTTCAGCATCCATGCAATCTTTCCATTCCAGAAAAGATTCTTTATAGTGTTAAAAGGTTCTTTAGATTATTAAAATGTTCTTTACGCCAAGAAAAATATGGTTCTTTTGGGAACTATAACTGAAAGGTTCTTTAGAGTACCAAAAATGGTTCTTCTATGGCATCGCTGTGAAAACCTTTATTTTTAATAGTGTAAATAACGTTTTCTACTATAAAGACCCTTTTGTTGAATGGAAAGATTCCATGGATGTTAATAAAGCAATAAGCCCCAAGAAGCCGTGGCTTACAGTGAATTTATAACAGCTAAGGAGCTGTTATAATCTATAACACCCCCTTAGCTGTTAGAAATTCACTGTAAACCACGGCTTCACAGGGCTTATTGCTTTTATAAAACGGTTATTCCATATACGTAGTAAGGTTTCACAAAGTAAAACAGAGCAAATAATGTGTAATGATATTAACAAAAACAGTATTCTTCCACCAAACAATATAGTCCCTCAGAAACAGTTGTGGTTGCAATAAAGTGGTTACACCAGCTTCGAACGTGACTCAACCAATCAGAATCAAGGTCCGGAACTATCCGTTTTATAAAGGTTCTCCATCAATGGCAAAAAAATAACTTTTATTGACTCAGTTCTTCTCAAGAAAGCTTTTTAAACCCGATTGACATGAGTTATACGCCGCAAGTGAAGCCGAAGATTTCTCAGTTTAAAGTCCAGGTCAGGGAAATAAACTCAAGGCCCAGACATGCCCTCGAAGCTAAAACATGTCAGGTTTGTGAAGACCTGCTTTTCGCTATCACCGCAAGAGATACTAGTTTCCCCACAGAAGCATCCTGCTCTCACCAGATAGTTTTTTTAATAACTTTTGATTAGCTATAATGAAGTGCTTTGGCACAGTACGACATGCTGAAGGCAACTCTTCACATTACCTTCAAAGTTCATCTGCATCATTTTAGAAAAATGTGTTCTTCAGGCTGTTACTGTAACTAATGCTGGAATATTTCTCGTATTGTAAAGCATAGTTTTCCCCGATTCTTAATTAGTGCTGTGAAAAAATGATTGTCACTGATCCATATGTACATTTTCAAAGAGATTTGCTGCTATCAGAGAAATTCAGTTGAACGGCAAGATGAAATGCATATGTACGTAATCCAACAAATACAAAATATCACAGACAAGAATCTGTCATTTATAAACACCCCGAGGTTCTATTGTAAAGTGGATTGCTGTAGACTTTAAATTGTGTTTGACTTCTAAAGCCACTTTTTGTCTATCCAGTTGTTTAACCTGCTGCAACAATAATGGGATGTCTTCTTTGACTTATGTTCAGTTGGTGGCTTTTCTCAGCAAATATTGTTCAAAAGTTTGGGGTCAGTAAAATATGTCTCTTATGCTCACCAAGGCTGCATTTATTTGATCAGAATTGCATTAAAAACAATAATATTGTGAAATATTATTACAGTTTAAAATAAATGATTTCTGTTTTTAAAATGCAATTTATTCCTGTGATGAGAAGTTGCATTTTCAGCATCATTACTCCAGTCTTCGATGTCACATGATCCTTCTGATTCGCATTATTATCAGTGTTGAAAACAGCTGTGCTGCTTTATATTTTTGTGGAAGCTGTGATACATTTCTGTTAGGATTCACTGATGAATAGAAAGTTCAAAAGAACAACATTTATCTGAAATAGAATCTTTTGTAACATTATAAGTAAGGAATAATTGACTCCAGGCCGTTGAATTATCAACGTCATTTTAAACGTCATTTTAAAGCTGGTAATGGAGGCGTGAGCCGTTGAAAGCATTCTAATGCAGTTATTAATGAAGTTATTAGAAAGAGAGCGAGAGAGACAGAGACACACAGAGAAAGAGAAAGAAAGAGAGAGTGAGAGAGCTTGTGTGAACTAGGCTAGCTCTGTGCGTCCCTCAACAGTGTTCTGCAGCAGCGTCTCTAAACAGCACTGTTATTACCTTTCTAGTGTGAAATGTCATGTGTAGTCTTTAAGTTGCTACACTATATAGGCTAACTGATAAAATCGTCAGGGCAGCGCTGACAACACCTTCTTGTGCAAACTGCGTGACCGTAGTGTGCTTATGCGAGCACGTGTGATTGCAGTAATTCATGTGTGCTGTATAGGTACTGTATGCTAATTTCCATTATTACAGTTAACTATGCGAAGTGATATGGAACTGTAATGCGGTCAAGAGAGCTGCCTGGAACTACGTTCGCCGTGCGTTTCCCTAAAAATAATTGCACACCTCAGAACGTTCGTCAGCCAATCAGATTCAAGCATTCAACGGCCTCGTAGTATAAGTGTCTTTACTGTGACTTTAATTGAGATATTTAATGCATCTTTGCTGAATAAAAGCGCTGATTTCTTTAATAAACTGACCCTAAACTTTTGAATGGTCGAGTATGCAGTATTATTTAAATAATTAATTGTTATATGATGTAATTAGGGGTCATATGATGTGATTTCAAGTTTTCCTTTCTCTTTGGAGTGTTACAAGCTGTTCGTGAATAGATAAGATCCCTGAAGTTGCAAAGACTAAAGTCTCAAAACCAAAGAGATATTCTTTATCAAAGTTAAGACTCGTCCACGCCCTCCTAAAACGCTTCGTTTAAACACGCCCCCACATGTCTACATCACTGTGTGGGAAGATTTGAATAACACCGCCCAAATATTCACGCAAATAACTTTTATTCTCGCTGTAGTATTGTTGCTGCCACCATATCATGAAGGCGCTGTGTTTTGTTATGAAAGCGAAACTACTTGTTTGGCCTTCCAAAAGAGGACACAACTAGAAATCAGTGGTTAAGTTGTATTTACAACACTGTTCCAGAACTGTTCAACCCAAATATTCAGATGTGTGCAGCGCATTTTACGGAGGACGATGACTGTTTCCTGGGAGAGTAGCCTACAATGCCGGTGTTCTGACAAATAATGCTGACTCACAGCCTATAAGTACGTTTTCATATTTAAAGGATTTGCCTCTGATGATTCAAACATGAGTTTTGAGCAGTGTAGAGTAGTGCTTGTTGTTTGTCATTTCTCCGATCACAAATGCAGACATGGTTTTATGTTTACACGGCGCGATGCAACGCAACACGTAAAAACACAGTATAAGTCATTATAATCAGTAATTATGTCCCGACTGCATGCAACAAATGCCTCGTTTGTAAAGGGCTTTAATGTTTTTGTCTCGTCGCTCCGGCCAGGACACGGCATCACAGTATGGTAAGGGGCATAACATTTCCGTCACACGCTTGAGGTATTCGGCCAATCACAACACACTGGATAGCTGGCCAATCACAGCACACCTCGCTTTTCAGACCGATTAGCTTTGCAAAAATCGATGCGTTTCAGGAAGGTACAATAATGTACAGTATGTGGAAAATAATGTGTTTTTTGAACCTTAAACTGCATAAACACATTTCATTACACCAAATACTGTTCTTTTTTAGCAACGTCATATGACCCCTTTAATTTACATTTTGAATGTAAATGTTTGTCGTCCCCAAAATTAAATAATGCATTATCTATAATAATATTAATATGCATATAAAAATAAATTAAAATACATTTTATTCTTTCAGGTTTTACAGAAAGACGAAGTTGAGTGGATTCCAGGATATGGAGTGTATCCCATGTGGAGATCCGCCACCACCATATGAACCAAATTGTAAGCACATTTATTTATTACTGCTGAATGCAAACATATTAGAATCCTTGAGGAAAATGTCCAGTGGATTCATTTCCTTAGGAAAAATACATCGGCGTCAGATCACAGTGTTAGCTGATTTGGTAAACCTGGTAAACGTCATTTATAATGTCCTTAAAAGGTTTGTTTAGTGAAAACTCTCCCATCATTTACTCTCATGCATTGTTATTTTAGCATCATTGAGACACTATTATATTTTTTATATAACTGTATTAATCCTCCTTTAATGCCATAACATAAAAGAAAATATTTTGATGAATGTCCTAGCCACTTTTTTCCATACCATTAACAACCATTGACTTGTGCACTATATTTCATGTGTCGTAACTGAATGCAGCGTGCCAGTTTGAATACATGTGAATGCGAGCTATTGCGGAGGGCAAGATTATCAATGAATGATGACTTCGGATTTTTATGGTGTTTTTTGTCAATTTTTGGAGGTCTGTAGCCTCAGTTCTCTCTCACTTAGAATCAGAAACATACATAATAAAGTACATGATGACAGATATTTTTAGTGTAATCCTTTAAAAGGGGTCATCATACAAACAGTTGCATTAATAATAATCTGTGAGATGACGACCCACTCAGTCTTGGTGATTCATACAGCAGTGTTTTACAATCAAATAAATGGCTCTTTTTTACAAGTCAGAACACAGGCATAGGTAATAAACATCTCTCTGTGTAACTGTTCGAAACTGCATGGCTTTCTTCTGCAAACACACACTGCGTATGTTAAACACGTAGCGTTTCACAAAGCGGCACATTGTTCTCCAGCAGTCTGTGGCGCTAATTTGGCTCATTTTACCCACCATTGAGTGCCATTGTATGGAAGCTTGTGTCTTTGGCAGTTACGCAGGGAGAGGCATGGGGATCTTATACCTTCAGAATTAAGTGTGACTTCCAGAGGTTTAAGACGTTTGCAGCTGCTGCATGTGGAGATTTGCAGCGTGTTTGTAGAGCAGAGTTTGAGCCAGGTCTGACACTCCTGCACCAGATACATGGAAAGATCAGATCAGCTCGACCTCTGGGTGTGAAGAATTCAATCTCTGTGTAAACTCTGGCTTATTATGTAATCATTAGGCACTACTTTTTGGTTTAATTTAGTAGTCTTTAGAGGAGAGGACACCAGTATGTTCTTTAGCTATAAAGTGTCCTTTTTTTATTAATTTTTTTTAGCATTTTTAAAATGTCCATTTAAACTTTTGTTGTTGTTTTTGCAACCACAAAAAAGTTTAAATGTACATAAAAATGCAAAAAAAAAAAAAAATTTGACACTTTATAGCAACACAACAAATGGACACTTTTTACAACAACAAGTGATGATCTAAAAAAATAAAATATCTGACTGCCATAAATTATTAAAAATAAAATAAAATAAAAAAGGGAATTATATGAAATTTAAAATGATTGGTCTTGGTAACCACACTGGGTGTTTATTTTAATAACTGCCATAAAAAATAAAATAAGGAATTAAAACTTATAAATTAAAAATACATTTCATGGTTACTACATAGAGTAAGTCAAATAAATAAATAAGTAACTACTACATTACATTGAGTAGTTATTTTAATAGCTACCATACATTTATATATATATATATATATAATGATTTATCTGGTTTTCTTTTAATAATGGCCATAAATTATAGAATGAAATAAAATATAATAATACAGATTTTAAAATAAAATAAAATAAAAAGCTGTGGCTTCATACAGAAGATAAAAGGATTATTTTGGTTACTACATTAAATATTTATTTTAATAACTGCCATTAAATGATAAAATAATAATAATAATAATAATAATAACATTATACAATTGTGAGTTTACTATTGGGAATTATAGTGCATTTCAGCACGTAACATGTGTCTGAATGCCAAATAGTTGACATGTAATTGTTGCTTGTCATTTGTTTGCAAAGTTTAAAAAAGTTGCAGATATCAGAATGAGAAATTTTGCAGCCAAGTTTAAATAAATGTTCTTTTCGGACTGGGGAAGAAGGTTTTGAGATACAGTATATTTTCCTTTGTTTACGATGCACTAAGATCAGAATTGACTTCAGGACCAGAACTGGTGTAAGTACTCAAAGCTGCTCTGACCCATTGTGCGTGCAAACGGCTGAAAAGACTCCCGAACGTTCCTCTCCTCCGGCGTTATCTGACAGAGGGTGGTGAAAACTCAAAGACCTGATGGTTTTAATGGCCCCCACGTCGGCCCGGGGCGAACACGCAGCTGAGCGAGGAAGTCTGTCTTTAGAGAGGACCATAAATCCAGAAACACTCTGGTCTCCTTGGCCCATCCTGAGAGCGAAAGGAAGAAAACAGCATTTTATGGGTTCCTCTAGCTGCTTTAATGTGTTTCATCTGCTGCTGTCTTTTCTTGTTATGGGATAGCTCTAAATATTTGGCAAAGCCCCACACAGCTGTCCCATCTAAGCATCTGAACTGATGTGAAGCCAATTTATGAAGGGGGCACATGAGAGCCGGGCGGCTGCTGGGTTGGTAATGGGTGAGAGTAATATAAGTTGGCATTTTTACTTTTGCAAACACCTCTGTTTTAACTTGAACTAGGATTCGAGCCCAAAGCTACTGCATTTAGAAGCAGCCCAGCATGAAAAGGGATCGTTGCTGCATGTGTTGAACTTGGATGTATTTTTTCATTCATAATTGTGTTCATCTTCAGTCATGGGAAGATCTTTCATGTAGTGTATCTCTGTTACATATTGAAGAAAGCTTGAACCGCAAGAGTATGAAAGCAAACGAGTGGTTTGGTATTTGACCTGAAGGGGATTACATCACATTGGATCAGCCCATAGATCATAATTAGCGATTGCTTTCATCATGGAGTCTCATGACTTGTGGGTCACTGATGGACTTATTTGATTAGTCTGGGGTGCGGGTGATGAAACACTACATAAAAGACAATCCTCTGATTAAACAGTACACATGAAAACAGCTCTGATCTAAAACCTGCATTGAGTTATTGGTAAAACCTGTAAATAATTTTTAAAATAATAATAATAATGTAACATCTGACAGTTAGGCCGATTGTTACAACAACACAGGTTGGACTCACTGCTAACTGTTGCTCCATGGCTTTCGAATCTACAGAGCCCCTAAGGCAGGGTTCCTCAAATCTTGCCCTGGAGGGCCAATGTGCTCCACCCCTGTTCAAACTCACCTAGCTGTGATTTTCTAATAATCCTGAAGACAGTGATTAGCATGCTCAGGTGTGTTTGATTAGGGTTGGAGCTAAACTGCAGGAAATTGGATCTTGTGGGCCAGATTTGAGGATCCCGCCCTTAGGGGACATTGTGATGGAAAAAAATATGAAATTGGAGTAAAAATTATATTTCAGCTCTTTTCACGCAATTATTTTATTTTCTTCATGCAAAACATTTGCATTCTCTGACAAAACTATTGTGTTCCCTCATGAAACTTTCCATCACAAAAGTTTTGTGTGCTAACATTTTCCAAGAGAATGCAAAGCATTGAAATATAATGTTTTCTCCCATCTCAATTTTTTACTATAACCATGTCCCTATATAGGCTCCGTACAAAAACCCTAAACCTTAGTATTACATTTTGGCAAGCAAATGGTCCTGAATCATACCTCAAATCATGTGGATTGATGCGGAGTAGTGAGCTATAACTTTTCTAGGCAAATCATTTTTCCTGGCTGACAAGAAATTGGTAAAAAGATCTCATTGACTTTATCTCAAATCATACTTCGGTTTTGACGTGAACGCATAACTTATACATACAGCCAAACACATAGCACTTCAGCGTATACTACATTTGATCATGTGCATGAACACATGCGTCCAACATATGTGCGCTCAAAAGTTTTTCCAGAGTCTGCACTATTTCTCTTCAGAAGTTATGAGCGATCAAAATCATCTTCATACTCTTTTTAACTACAGTTGCGGGTATCTCACTTACACAGGCACTCTTCAAACAGACTATGCATGGTTAGAAAAACTGGACTGTGAGCATATAATATGCGCATGCTATGCTGATGACGAAATATGCATCATGGGCACAGTACACACATACGCTAACATACACATAAAAACTGAAGTATTATCTTTTATAAGCTTTGCCAGTAATGATTAAGATTAAATTCAGGGTTGGGACAGGATGGTTTCGTGATTTATCTGGGATTATCTGGGAACCTTGAATAAGAAATATAACTTTACAGCTGGCAACGGACAAAAGAGGATTAGTCCTGTCAAATCTACTGGAATATGTTTTACGTTGCGCAAACTCAGGGTTGCCAGGTTTTCACAACAAAACCCGCCCAATTGCTACTCAAAACTAGCCCAATCGCATTCCCGGGGGTAAAATACACGTTTTTGGCAGAGTTCCTCTGGTAAAATTTGCATTCCAGAGGCTAAATATCACGTTATTGGGGTCGCGGCAACAGTGTTAAAGTAGCCTAATTCTTCTGGAAAACCGCGGACTTGGCAACACCAGTTTCAATAAGGGAAAGAACTACAGTCACATGAAGCATTGTAATGTAGCGTCTGGACCAATCCAACACACTATATATTCTCTTTTTATATACGCCCCAGTCGGTGGTTTGGTCAGATGCAGATGAAAATGTGAGAGAACGCTTCAGGATACCAAAGCTTGTGCCAGGCCTTTCGGCCTCGACTTTCCATTCACCAAAGACTCTCTGACTCAAACTGGTTCTTTTCATCAACTAATTTCAGCAAGATCTGGGGCCTTAAGATCAGGAATCTCTTTCCGACAGCCGAGATTCGCAAGTATCAAACTTAGTCTTATTAATTTGATACATTAAGTATCAGTTACACCTTTTTACAAAGGTGTGTTTGAACTCAGAATCTGACGTATCCTTGAAGGCTTAGATCTGTTGAATATGCAAAAGTGTTCCCTAAAATTCATTCTTTATGCCTCTTTCTGTGCTGAGTTAAACTTTAACCCTTTCCTATACCAACTGTATGTGTGTGTGTGTGTATGTGTATGTTAGACCAGTTTATGTGTTTATGTAGTATGTTAGACTAGTTTAAGTGTTTATGTAGTTAATAAAACCTTACTTGTATCACACTTGACGTGTTCATTGTTTGCTCATAACCGGAGTCACTAATCATGCAGATTTACGTTACAAGCTTATAGAATTGTACAGTAAGAAAGTTATTTCCCTTAACCAGGAAATTAACGTTCTTAGAATTGACAAGACAGTTGACCCTGAGAGGTCAGCTAAATATCTACAGCGGATCTAAAATATGAATAGTTAATTATAACTACTTATGGTTAATTATTTATATTTCCGGTCGTTGAGCTAAATTCGCTACAGTAAATTACATAAATATATTTTAGTTTTTTGAGAGAGTAGAGACTCGTCATTCGCAGTCCATGAAAGTTGGAGGCCACTAAAGAGATATTTTGTTACGATTTACTTTCTAATTGGTGGAGAATCATGGGTAATGTAGTTTTATCACCAGGAATTTCACTATTGAACATGATTATTTGAAAAAAATATTGTGGACTGATTGCTTCAACAAAAGCATATACCATTAATTAACAACATCACAGTAGGCCTATAAGATATCATTAAAAATCAGTTTCCCTATGGAGTTTTTACTTTCAAAACCAGACTGTTACCAGACACATGAAGTAGTTGTATTGCACAGTGGTTCCTAGAGTGATCTAGGTAGTGAACTGATTAACTGTTACTATCTAAAGAACTGTTTATGTGAACGTACACGCTTTACAGCTCACCACACAGCCGTTTTTCCAGTCCTAAGTGACGGATACATTGATGTACACACCAGATAACATGATAACCCCAATTATCTCAATGGCTAAATAGTCGGTGTCAGAAGAACACTGACTGTAAATCCCCTTCTTCAGGCTAGATCAGTCACTTGATAGTCCCTCACTGTTCTCAGATGGCTGTTGTCTTCAGGGTAGGAAAGGCTCTCTAGACGGTGACATCAGAGTTCCTGTGGTGCCTTCAGACTGTGGCAGCTGTTTTCTCAGGCTGATTACACATTCCCCAACCCGACTTCAAACATATAGTAGTGACCGCCCTTGGCCTTGATCTGCCTCTTAATAATGGGCTCGCTAGACTGGCAAGTGAAGGCCTGATTGGCCCAGGGTGAAAGGGTGAAAAATTATCGGCAGGCTGGGAATGTGCCCTTCACCTTCAGGACATTTCTGCTATTTAAACCGTGTTTTCTTTGGAGCAGATTCCCAACCGCAGCGAGAGGAGATTTGTGACACACACACACACACACACTCACACTCACACTCACGCTCTCAAGCTGGGGTTTTTGGTTTTGGCAGGTTCAGTGGAAGATGAGACAGAGTGGGTCACATGGTGGAAAAATGGAAACTGTAGTAGAACGTAAAAGTAAAGACAGGATTTTATAACACTATTATACAATCCTATAGGAAAATTTTGAGGGATCTTTTGGTGAATTAAAGGGTTAGTTCACCCATAAATTACTCGCCCTCAAGTCATCCTAGGTGTATATGACTTTCTTCTTTCAGACGAATCCAGTCGGAGTTATATTAAAAATTGTCTTTGATCTTTCAAACTGTTTAATGCCACTCAGCGGGTGTTACATGCTTCAGTCCAAAATAAGTTAAATAAAATGCGCCCATCCATAAAAAAAAA
>NW_015505335.1:399312-425415 GCF_001515645.1 Sinocyclocheilus grahami
ATGGGCACATTTTATTTAACTTCTTTTGGACTGATGCATGCAACACCCGCTGAGTGGCATGAAACAACTTGAAAGATCAAAGACCATTTTTAATATAACTCCAACTGGATTCATCTGAAAGAAGGAAGTAATATACACCTAGGATGACTTGAGGGTGAGTAATTTATGGGCTAATTTTCATTTTTGGGTGAACTAACCCTTTAAGGCCCTTACATACTAACTGATAAGTTCTTCTACGTTCTTTGCTCAGAGGCAAACAGAAATTTGAATGAGTTGCCAACGGTTTGCTGTTTCTGATCTCTTTACGGTGTCTGATCTCGAGTTTTCTGGAAAGCTTGCGCTTAGGTGATAAAGAAAAATCTGCAAGCTGTTTCAATCCACCGAAACAAACTCTAAAAGAAGTCTCAAGAAACAAACTCTCTTTTCGGCCAGATTTGTTTAAAATTACCTCACACCCATTTGTTCTTGGATTGGGCCCTTTAGCCTTCTGGGCAGTGTTATTTTAGTATTATTTATATACTATAATAGTTTTTATTAATGTTTGAGTCAACTTTTATTTAAAAAATTTTCAGTTAAATTTTTAGCAATTTTGTTAAGTGCTTTCCTTTATTATTGCTATTTGTTTCAGTTTTAGTTTTTATATATTTCCAGTTATTTTAGTAAATTTAGTACTTCAATTTGAAAAGGCATCATTTTTAATTTTTGTAAAAAATTTAATCTAATATTTATAGTTTTATTTTATTTAATGAACAAAAATAGTTTGTTTTAGTTAACGATAATTGCCCTTTTTAATATTTTTTGATTTAGTCGTAATCATTTAGTTCAAACCATTTTTCTTCAATAAGAACTTTAGCAGAATGTCGACGCAGCTCTTTTTATACAATGAAAGTAAATTAGGGATGACCCTGTCATGCTCTTAAAAAAGCATTATAGTAGAACCTTAATAGGTGTTCACAACACTTTTATGGTGGCATTTTGTTCTTTTTTTTTTGGAGCTTGACAGGTCGTGGTCACTATTTGTTTTTGTATGTAAAAGCACATAACACACATTCTGTCTGAAATCTCCTTTTGTGTTGCACAGAAGGAAGATAATCTGCATGAGAGTGAGTAATGGAGTGACGTCACTTCCTGTCTCTGCTGTGTATCTGTCAGGTATGGGGCGAGTAGATTTTGTACCTGTCCAGCCTGCGGTGACCAGCCCCAGAGACATGGCTCTAGCTGCGGTCATCTGCAGTGCGCTGGCCACCGTCCTGCTCGCCCTCTTCATCCTGTGCATCATCTACTGTAAGAGACAACTGCTGGAGAAGAAACCAGGTGAGTCACGCCATCTGCTTTCTCCCGATTACTTATCAGTGCTTTAGTAAAAGCGACATGGTTTATGATTATAAATCTTATCGAATAATTGTATAAATGTATTATTTGTGCTATTAAATGATCTCTATTCGTGCTATTAAAGTATCTGTAATCACGCCTTACAAATATTTACAGTATCATGGTAACTATAATTTTGTAGTTAGTTACATACATGCCAAATGCCATCCATAATTACTACAATTCTTTGTATATCTGTAAAAATCATAATTCACGTGGGAGCTTCTTTAAACAGTGTAAGAAAGCATATGAGTCTTTCTATCATTTTGTTTATGCATTTATTTGATGGCAGTGGTACTGCTGTTTTTAATTATTTGTGTAAACTGGTTAGCATAGTCAATATTAAAATGTAATATTTTTTTACAATTTTCTCACAATTTTGCCATGTTGATACAAAAGTTGACACTGTAATGAATGATACCGACAGATCTGACTTAATTTCCGATGATAAAATTTGCCTACAGCAAATAAACAATATTTCTTGGTGGATAGTTTTGATTATTGGTATTAATAATTACACATTCAAACGTTTTGAGTTTGATGTTTTTTTGAAAGAAGTCGCTTATGCATCAAGGCTGCATTTATTTGATCAAAAATACGGTAAAAACACTAATATTGTGAAAATGCTACAATATATTTTTATATATTTAAAAAAAATGATTTTCTTTGAACAGAGCAGCGTTTATTTGAAATAGAAATATTTTGAAACAATGTAAAGGTTTTTATGGTCACTTATGATCAATTTAAAATATCCTCGCTGAATTAAAGTATCTTACTGACCTTAAACATTTGAACGGTAGTGTAATTCATATAATATATTTATATAAATAATTTAATAAACACTGTCGTCTTTTATTATGTTACTGTTGCTGCTATTATTTAAAAGCATGAGGTCATGCATTACAAGGATTTTTATGGAAGCCCTTTCCATCACTGAATAAAAAATAAAAAAAGGTAATTGCGACTTTTTATCTCACAATTCTGACTTTTTTTCACAGAATTGTGAAATATAAACTCACAATTGTGAGTTATAAAGTCAGAATTGCGAGATATAGTCAGAATTCTGACTTTTTTTCTCAAAATTGCGTGATATAAACACAATTACGAGCTATAGTAGCGAGATATAGTCACAATTGCGAGATAAAACCTCGCAATTCTGACTTTTTCGCAATTCTGACTTTTTTTCTCGCAATTCTGGCTTTTTTCATCAGATTTGTGAGCTATAAACTCGCAATTGCGAGTTAAAGTCCAATTTTGAGGGGGAAAAAAAGACTGATATGTTCTCAGAATTGCGAGTTTACATCTCAAAATTCTGACTTTATAACTCGCAATTGCGAGTTTATATCTCACAATTCTGACTTTTTTTCTCAGAATTGCGTGATATAAACTCGCAATTGCGAGTTAAAGTCCAATTTTGAGGGGGAAAAAAAGACTGATATGTTCTCAGAATTGCGAGTTTACATCTCAAAATTCTGACTTTATAACTCGCAATTGCGAGACATAAAGTCGCAATTCTGAGAAAAAAGTCAGAATTGCGAGATATAAACTCGCAATTGCGAGAAAGTCAGAATTGTGAGTTTATATCTCGCAGTTCTGACTTTATTTATCAGAATTGCGACTTTGTCTCGCAATTGCGAGTTTATATCACGCAATTCTGAGAAAAAAAGTCAGAATTGTGAGAAAAAAAGTTATAAACTCGCAATTGCGAAAAAAAGTCAGAACTGCGAGTTTTTATCTCGCAATTGTGACTTTATATCTCGCAATTCTGACTTTATAGCTCGCAATTGTGAGTTTATATCACGCAATTCTGAGAAAAAAAGAATCTCAGAATTATCTCAGAATTTAATGAGATGCAATTACCTCTTTTATTTTTTATTCAGTGGCAGAAACAGGCTTCCATAGATTTGACCATGATTTAGGGTGTAAAAAAGTAGTTTAATATTATATTTTAAACTTTGTCTAATAATACAATAATGAATCTTCATAACAGTCGTTTCCTGTTGTTTCGTGTGTCATTGTCTCAGTTTCCTTGAGGTCCCATGAGGGTCCTTATGTGGGGTCCGAGTTGTCTTGTTTGGATCGGAGAGCTCTGGAGTTTTCCCAGCGGCCTTGTCGTCACTGTCGTCACGGATCGGGACAGACCTGCGGTGAGTTTCACATTCACACACCTTTCAGAAGTCTTACTGTGTGTTGAGGATTTGTGCGTTCTCTCTGGAGCTCCTGGACGAGTCTAAACAGGTCAATTAGCCAGTAATTATGTCAGGTGATCATTGTATTAATCTCACACAGTTCTGGAGTGTCACAGGAAGGATGATTGTCATGGCATTAGATTCATGTGCGCTTTGTTTTCCAGGTCCTGTGCACCTGATCCCGTCTCTGTGCTGCGATGACACCTGGAGCCAGAGCCGCGGCCGAGAGACTCGTCCCTTTCACTCTCACAACGGTCTCAATGAAGGGTGGGTCCTTCAGCCAGACACATTCACATTCAAATGAAGTTAAAGGATCAGGTTTAGATCTTTAGTCAAATTATAATCATTGCTGTTAATAGTGTTCATCGTCTGTTTGATTGTGTCATTAACTGAATGTTACTGTACATTTCTGCTAGGGCTGCACAATTAATCGAATTTCTAATCGCGATTACAATTATGGATGCCACAATTACGTAATCGTTCAATGCGGCAATTAATCGTTCAAAGTCCACTTATGTTATTCTGCACACTTAAGATATGTTTTTTCTTTCTACATGTTATCTTAAGAGTTTTTCCATTGTTTTAGTTTTAGTATAACATTATAATACCATTCATATTTTAACTTTTTTTATCATTTAAAGAAGAAACCAATCTGATATATAGTTGACATTTGAGGCTTAATACTATAGAAAAGCACTAAAGGTTTTTCAGTTCGAGTGTTTTCAGCTTGTTTATTTTCATATAAAAATACGGCATGCAGTTGCATCAAACAGTGGTATAAACATCATTCAATGTAAATTGTGATAATCGTAATTAATAATCGCAATGACAATTTCAAGGGAATAATCGACAATTATGATTTTTGTCATAATCGTGCAGCCCTAATTTCTGCCATATGTACATCAATTTGACATAGTCAGCACTGACAAGCTACTACTTAATATATTGTAGAAACGTGATTTTCCGTAAAGCTGCTTTGCAACGATTTGTATCGTGGAAAGCGCAATACAAATAAACTTGAATTGAATTGAAAAAAATTCAGCAGATTCATTTACAATTGCTGACAAAATTAAATCGATTTTTAACATTACTGTTCAAAATATTGGTGAGTTTTTTTTTTTTTTTTTTAAATAAGTCACTTATGCTTACCAAAGATGTGCGTATTAAATCAAAAGTACAGTAAAAAGTAATATTGGGAATTATTACAGTTTAAATGATATATTAATGATGGTATTATTTCAATTAATTAATAAAATAAAATTCAGTAATATTGTGAATTATTACAGTTTAAATTATATTTCAATTAATGAATTCAATTCATATTCATCAATTAATAATATTTTTTAAGATGTAATTTATTCCTGTGATACAAAGCTGAATTTTCAGCATCATTACTCCAGTCTTCAGTGTCACATGATCCTTCAGAAATCATTCTAATATGCTGATTTGCTGCTCATGAAACATTTATGATTATTATCAATGTTAAAAACGGTTTAATATTTGTATGAAAACCTTGATAATTTTTTTTTTCAGGATTGTTTAATGAATAGAAAATTCAAAAGAACAGTTTATTTGAAATATAATTTTTTTTTACAATAAATGTCTTTACTGTCACTTTTGGGCTATTTAAATGTATCCCTGTTGAATAAAATTGTAATTAATTTCTTACTGACCACAAACTTTTGAACGGTAGCACACGTATTATTTTAGTTCCAGTTTATTAACAGAATTATTGGTGAAAATTACATTATTGTGTATTTTGCTGCTTTTTTAGAAAGTAACATGATAGTTGGCTTTTATGTAACATTTTCTCATTTTCCATAGACTGAGACCCTCTCTATTGTAAAGTATAAATGCTTTGCTTGTGATTGATTGATTTTATTCAGAGTGGTATCATTATTTTAAACAAGCAATCTGGGTATTGTGTAAATTGAGAAAATAAAAGGCCACATTCTTGTATCCCATCTGCATTTTTTTTTATTTTTGCATATTTTTGTCAGATTGGTAAATCCATCACTGGGAAGCAGCCAGGCAGATGTGGGATGTGCACATGATGCGCCTCTCGTTCAGACCGGCGCAATCTTAGACAGCCCCCAGTGCGGCTCAGAGTCCACACAGAGATGCTCCTCGTGTGATGAGGACGAGGACGAGGAACGAGCCCTGCAGAGCTCAGGCCTGACCCCAGCTGAGCCTGAGGATGAGGATGGGTCAAACACACGGCTCCTACAGCCACAGCTGTCTGCAACTGAAGGTGAGTGAAGCTACAGGTCAAACGCAACTAATCCCTCCAAAGTGACTCTCTGTGGATCAGTGCTGCAGTCCTCCTGGGAACGTCATGTAGAAGAGTTTAGAAGTTAAAATTATGATGGTTTTTTGGTCCGAATAAAATGCACTTGCTGGTCAATTTTTATATAATATTCTCATTCTGCAACAGAGAATGATGTTAAATGTAGTCGTGCGTCAAATCAATTTACTAACTTAATTAGCAGGACACAAAATGCATGCAAGTTATAAAACTGTACTTACAATGACATTTTGTGTGAAAAAATGGTCCATATTATTTGTCAATAGTGTACACTCTAAAAAAAAAATGCTGGGTTGTTTCAACCCAACTTTGGGTCAAATATGGACTAACCCAACTGTTGGGTTAAAAATGTTATGTAAAAATGTAACCCAACGGTTAGGTTAGTCCATGTTTGACCCAAAGTTGGGTTGAAACAACTGTAGCAATGTATTATAAATGATAACGTTTTTGGTACGATTTTTATTTATTTATTTTAAGAATTGAGATTCATAATTGTATTAATTTTTATTCTTAAAATAAATAAATAAAATGTAAGATTGATTTTATTCAGCAAGGATGCATTAAATTGATCAAATGTGACGGTAAAGGCATTTATAATGTTACAAAATATATGTTGTTCTTTTAAACGTTCTATTCATCACAGAATCTTTCAGAAAAATTGTATTGTATTGTTAATATTATATTATCAAAGTTTTCACAAAAACATTGAGCGGCGTAACTGTTTTTAACATTGATATAATAAATATAATAAATGTTTTTTGAGCACTGAATCAACATATTAAAATGATTTCTGAAGGATCATGTGACATTGAAGACTGGTGTAACGATGCTGAAAACCCGGCTTTTTACTGTATTTTGGATCAAATAAATGAAGCCTTGGTGAGCAGAAGAGAGTTCTATCAAAAAAAAAAAAAAACATTAAAAAATCTTACCAAACCCAAACTTAACTGTTCACATTAAACAAGATGAATAGCTAAATGTTGTAAAAGTATTGGTCACTGTCAGTTCATGATACTTAATACTAGTGCTGGGCGGTATGACCAAAAATTTATATAACGGTATTTTTCAAAATTATACCGGTTTCACGGTACATGACGGGATTATTTTTTTCATGCATGACCGGGTATTAACCATATTTTCTACTGATTGAGAGAGGAAATACTGCAGTATATTGACTTAGAACGCCCTATTTTACTGTCATGATGAGTGAATATTGTCAAAAAATACCACACTCAATAGTGACTAAACACGACCCCTTTTAATACATGTTAACCAGGAGTCACTCTCATTTATAATCGCAGCATCGTCTGATAAAATCAACATGCATCTACACTAAAGAGCGGCTATGCCAGGGCTGTCCAAACTCGGTCCTGGAGGGTTTAGCTCCAACTTGCCTAAACACACCTGCTGGTAAGCTTCTAGTATGCCTATAAGAGCTTGATTAGCTGGTTCAGGTGTGTTTAATTGGGGTTGGAGCTAAACTCTGCAGGACACCGCTGAATGAAAATGTCATGCACAAATTATCTAAACATGATACAGACTTTAATATACAAAGCACTGTATTTTTAGATATACACTAGGAGTAAATTAGCATCACTCTTTTTTTGAGGACAAAAAAAAATGTTTCATTACTTACAATATTAAACCGCTTTTATATCTCTCTCTCACACACACAATTTTTATAATTAATTATTAAATGAACACACATTTAAACATTCACAAACATTTCCCCTCCAAATTCAGTAAAAATATTACTTTTACTCAGCATTACAGTATATTTTTGGTAATATAGTTAAAAAAGAATTACAGGAATGATAATGTTGTACTAAATTATTAAACATTTTATTTAATAGTTCAATTTCATACTTAAATGATTAAATTTAGTAATTATTAGATGTAGTACCACCAATGTTGTGTCGTGTATCAGATTTATTCTGCATTTATCATTTTTATTTATTTTGGTCAAAAAGTAAACAAATAGAACACATACAGTTCTGATTTTTGTTCTTGACATGTTTTTTGGAGATTCACTAGTATATACATCCCACAATGCACTGCTGTGAGACCGCTCAGTTTTGGTTCATAAACGCAGTCTTTTCTCTACACATGAATACTGACTGTTCAGCCAGTTGTAAAGACTGATTACCGTGAGGAAGGTAAAGTTATACTGCTATGAAAAATCCCTCAGCCCTCTGAGTCCATGATGAAGGTTTCAAAGTCAGGGTCCAGATCAGACACAAGGGCGTTGACGAAGTCCTCGATGGAGGGTCTTTTCTGCAACATGCCTGGACATGAATCAAGAGGGGCAAATTCCAGTTACATACACTCTCTCAAGCTTTAGCAGGAGGATTTCCTCTGTTCATGATTTGTCTAGATACATGTTTTCAATATACTTTGCATTAAATAATGTTAACGTCAAAAAGCACTAAATCTGTTGTTAAAAGCGCTATATATATAAAGGTGACTTGACTTAAATCTAAGCAGCATTTACACTGGCAGAGATGCAGCATCTAAAAGGGCAGAGGTTTTATCTTCCCAGTGCTACATTTTAAAATGACAATATCGTCTTCCACAAGCTGACAGATATCTACTGCTGCCCAGCTCAGTGAACACAGTGCAGCTTAAATCAGTGTCGTCCTGCTAAATTGTGCACACTCGATTTACAATTCCTCTCTGCTGGCGCTTTGAAGTCTGCTCATTTCCCCTTATTTGAGTATTATAAAATTACACACACACATTATATATATATATATATATATAAAAAATACTCAAATAATGTATTAAAAAATTGTCTATATAAATAAAACACCCCCCAAAAGTCTTAATCTTATCAACCCCACTGAAAAATACCATATTTACACATTATATATAATATTTTTTTATGTTTAAAAAAGTTAATAATACATTTTAAAAAAGCAAAAATATAAGTAACATTTAATATGGAAAAAAAAAGCTATATATGATCAAAGGTCATATAACAAACAATCCCACTACTAAAGTTTGACCCTACCACTGAGGAATAATTCCTCTTTTTTTATGTGGGATCATGATTAAACGGTTGACAGGATCAAACATCTGCAAGGATGGATAGACTCGCCATATTCATCAGTGCAGGTGCATTGTGTGTGTTTTATTACGAATCAAAGGGACTTTCTAGTTCAAGAAGTCCTGAACAATCCAGCTGTGTGTGCTGCATGAGGAGGCTCTCTGTGATTGGTCAGAAGAGCTCCTGACTGGGATTGGAGGATGATGAAACTAAGGACACATCAAAGTGAGACCGGCTCATCTCTCTTCAATGAATCCCTGTTTAAACGCGGTTCTTTGGTTCCTGTGCCGCGCACCACACCTTGAGCTTGTGCAGTTACGTGGGCACACAGACATGGTGGAACATGACTCAGGTAGCGCTGGTTTGGGTTTCATGTGAAACGGGACAGGATTATCAAGAGGTCAAGCGAGGACTTGACATAAAACACTATACGAAGTCTTATGCAACCGAACTGAGTTCAATGTTTCCACAGCTGAGATTCAGTGGTCCTGGTCTCTATGAACACTGCTTCAACTCAGGTTGAGCAATGTTTAAAGACTAAGAAGATAATTACAGCCTCCCTCCCAGCAGATGATGAGATTTTCTGGTTACTCCACGGCTTTGACGTGCGCCTGCGTTTGTAACTATTTGAAACGTGTCACGAGTTGAAAGCAGTAAGCTCATGATCTACCTGAAGGCTGAAATGACTTCATCACTGACTGTAATTAAAACTGGAGGTCTCAAAGTTTTGTCAAAAAAAAAAAAAAGCTCAAATTTCAAGGATTATGCCACTGTGCATATGAATCATGTGGCGGCTTGAGATCTGTTCAACTATGAAAACTTTGAAAAAAGATTGTTCATGTAAATATAATAATATATCTACATGAACATTATTTATAGTATTTATAACAGTTTATATCACGCAATTCTGACTATTTTTTCTCCGAATTCTAGTATGCATCTCGCAATTTTATTTTATGAGGATATGAATTTCTATGGAAGCATATTTTTCCTAAAAAATATAAAAAAGTAATTGCAACTTTTTCATCTAGCTTTTTCTTGCAATTTCGAGTCTGTATCTCACAATTCTGAGCTTACAGAGTTTATAAAGCAATTCTGAGTTTTAGAGTTTATAAAGCAAGTTTTTTTCCTTCAGAATTGCAAGAGAATATGTCTGAACTGGAGAAGGGTCTGGCTGCAGCCTCGCACTTGCACTCTCCGACTTGCACTCTCAGACACTTGCGCTTCCGCTAGCGACGTCACTTGCAGGCTTTATTTTTTTATTTTGTTCTATTTTTTTATTACTTTTTGTTTGAATCTCTCAACATTTTACAACAGTAGCCAGGTGGTGAAGACAAGAAAAAAGAAACTAAATTACAATGTCACTTGCAATCGCCACTTGCACTCGACAAATCGTGCGTGTTGCCAATGGAGACAAGACGCTGTGTGGGTGATTAAACGATTAAAACTAATTTAGTACCATAACATACAGGGTCCTGCAAGAAAAAGACAAGACCCGCAAATCCGTGGCCACAGAACAGCAGAATATGAACGCAATGCACAAAGTCTCTCGTTAAGCATTTTCCTCCTGTAGAAAAACAAACACTTAACATGAGAATGCATGTCTGAGAGTGCAAGTGCGAGGCTGCAGCTAGACCCTCTTGCCGAACTGTGAGATAAGTCATAATTACTTTCTTAATTAGTTTATTCTATGGCAGAAAAAAGTTGAAAAATAAACATATTTCGTATATAATGTTCTGAAGCATGATTTGAGATGATCATATCTAACTGTTTGTACATTTACATAGCTAATTTGTACAATTTTACATTGCTAATGTAATGCTTATTTAATATATTAAATATAATAGTGGATAGTGATTTTTTTTGTATTTGTTTTTGGCAAACGTACTTGAAGAAATGTATAAACCTCCCATTGATTTACAGTAATAAAATGCTCAGCATTCAAAACCCCACAGCAATGACGTCATCATAAAATGTGCATATTGAATTGAGATTCATCTTGCTGTCTGTGCAAGATTTTTACATTACAAAACAATTTAGAAGTAATAGGCTACTTTCTGTCCTGTTTTGATCCCTTCGTTGAAATGCTCTGTTTGAATAGGCGACTCGGAAGTAAAGCCCACTGCTATGATTGGATAACAGTTGTGTATGTTTGACAGCCTACAGCCTTCACACTTCATAGATGGACGCTGCTGTGATTTAGGTTAAAAATGCATAAATACTCAGTACCTATATCAAACAATCTGCAATAAGCAGACAAAACACTAGTGACCACATAATAAAAACAGTTATTCACACTTGTGTGGTGTGACATTACTGTCAGATCCAATATAGTCTGTACAGCATCGTCTTTTAGTTTCAATCTTTCTGAAAATCCTGCGTCGGATTGTGATTTGTTTGAAAATGATCCGCGGTAAAATTAAGTTAACAAAGGACCAAGTTCTTATTGATACGATCTGGAACTTCATTAAAAATAAAATTCACTCTTTCCTAATGTTAGGATCAGAAGGAAGGCGATGCAAAGACTGTGTTTTTTCACAACTTGGCACTGCAGCGCTTCTTCTTGTCTTCGGAGCCATCTTTATCGTTTGGTTTCTGGGTAGACCTGCGTTTGCCTCTCTCGTTATTTACCCACTATTACGTCATAAAATGGCACATTCCACAACCTGTCATTTTGGCAGACTGGCTTCAATATAAGCCGTTTTTACACTGTACATTTTTTTTTTGACTTTTACGGTAAAATACCGGCAGCTGTGGTTGCCAGAACTTCACCGTAATAAATATGGTAGCAACATTTTAGGTTTTACAGACTTAACTTAAATTCACAACATATTTCATTAACTGATGTAATGTTAATAAACCAACATATTGAAGTGTTAATATCTGTTTTGAACCATTGTAATGCACTGATAACCACCAAAAACTGGTGGTGATGAGAAAGTCACATGATGAACCAAAGCTCATCACAAACAGCTTTTCTATACGAGCTGAGGAGGGTAATACTTATATATAGAAGGTGCACAGTGCCATTCACACAAACACTAAACCCCATCCTGGTGACGCACTTGATACTGAAATAATGCAATAAAAATTAATTTAACAACATTAGATGTAAGATTAAACCCTAACGTACACAACTGATAAGAAAAAACTAAGAAGAAACATGGTATTTCAACAAAAAAACATCAAATATTAAGTGTCATGCAGGGAATTCTGGGAGTGTCAATTTATAGTTTGTCACTGTAAATTATACAATGACTTTTTTTTCACTTTCAAAAACCGTATTTAACAGTATTTTACTGTAAAATTACATTAAATGTAATTACATGTATTCACCGAATATAGTATGGAAACTTACTGTTAACCAGTTAGCAGGTTTTTACTGTAGCATTTTTACAGTCTTTTACTGTTAAAATCGCAATTATTTTTTACAGTGTAGACTAATGAGAAAGTTGAGAGTTCTGAGACTTACAGGATGTTTTTATTGTACAATTACCTCTTATATGTCAAAAGATCAAGGGAATTTTGATTTCTCAGTTCATGACCCCTTTCATTTATAACTGCCTTTACACAATACTATGTCAACGTGTTGATTCTTGTGAGCAGCTGACTGAAAACAAGACACGTACTAAGCAGCATGGCAACGATTAAGCTCCTCTCAGGCATTTATGCATTTATGCACAACCATAACATAAATATTAACTTAGCTAAAACATTTTTTTTTTGCTGCCCTTCTACTACTGGTATTTTCAGGAAATGCTAATCCAGCATTTGTGATGTTATTTATAAGATCTGCCTTTCTTTGTGATACATTTTTGATGAATATGAATGTAATTTTTTCCTATTAAGGAATGTTTGAAACTAAGGTGAACCTGACCCTCCTGTGATCCTCTATCTAAAACTCATGCATGTCACCATCTGTGTGCTACAGTGCTAAAACATATGCCAGCCCAGGTGCTCGAGTCAGCTATTGTTCTTTCAGTCTGTCCTTCAGCACTAAAATAGAGGTCCCTGGGAAAGCTGAGGGCCATGAAAGACGCCTCTGTGCCGCCCATGGCTGGAGAACACAGGGCTTCAGTCAGCATGGCCGTCAGTCCGTCACTTTCCTCTCTCTGCTATGCCATCTAATACAGCCTGGACTTTTCAGCACCAGAGGCCTGGGATCCGGCCAGCTCAGAGCCCGGCAGATAAAAACAGCCCAGGCTACAGACTCTCTCTAGGGTGGCTCTTGTTCCACTGCGGTCCGGCACAGAGGAGGGGGCACGGGGTGCACTAAGGAGAACCCCTCTGAACCAGAAAGTTAACAGTGAAAAATACAAGTAGCTAAGGAATCAGAAAATATGGAAGTGAACACACTAATGTAGAAATTTCAGTTGCAGTTTTAATTATGTTCAATAACTGCATTAACAGCTAATATTAACATTTTTTTTCAATCCCAGTGCTGGGAAATTTGTCATCCAGAGAGCATCTTTTCTTACCCATTCATTTCCAATGCGGTCATTTTTTAACAGTAAAAGTGTCATTATTATTCAGGACCATTTAACCATTTCAAATCATGTCCATTATTTGTTTTCTTCTTGTGTTCAGATAGCAAGTGCCAAAACTTTTACCAAGTTTCATACCATTGACTGAACAACACCAGAGGGTTAAGAGTGTTCAAACTTTAGGGGGAAAAAAACAATGTAGTAGCATTACAACTAATGCATGTGTCTTTCACAAACCTGTTGAGGGGGTCTTTATAGAAACACTGCTTCCACACCATGGAGGCCACCGCCCGTGACATCAGGTATGAGTAGTACTTCGCCCCATAGCCGACAAGATGACTGAACCTCAGCTGCCAGGCCTGCAGAGACAGGTGCAGGTGAACTAATCACAAGCTGCCGTAGGAATATTCCTATAACATCTCTGTAAACCCTTGCCAAGTTATTTCCTAACCTGGAAACATGCTGATGCTAACATTTAATTTCTCAGCTGCAACTGTGACCCAACTAAATGGAAGAGTCAAGTTATTGCCACACAATGCCTTCAGGCCCATATTCATCACTAAATATTTACATTCCCAGAGCACAAATGGTGCAAAGCCTATTCCCATGGCTACTTTACTCTGAGCTAAATGAAAGAGACTGATAATGTTTTGGGTGGGTGCAAGTTGGGGGAAATATTTTGCTATTAAAACACAGGCTAGACTTGTGTCGAAAGAGCTCAGTAGTTCAAACGCATCACTGAGGGATGAAGACGTGCTTAGACACCCGCTGTTACCATTATCCCTGCAGGAAATGAACAGAGCACACTACGCTTGATATGACAGTAAATAGGGGCAACAAACCTGTTGGTATATGATAATATCAGTTTATAGCTACAGCTAATCTAACTGGGTGTCTGGGTTCATAAAGTCAGCAAGTAAGATGGTCTGGTTTTTATTGAACGAAGAAAGACATTCTGCATCACTGTCATTACATGTGTGGTGGAGCCATTGAATGTTAAGTGGATGCCATTCGAATCTCTTTCTGTTCTGTGGCTCTCACATGCTGTCTTGACACAGCCCTGACGCTCATGCAGGATACACATACCTGAATTTGACTAAATTTAAGGCAATCTAAAACCCCCACCACCTAAAATCAAGTGACTGTCTACTGTATCTGACAAATAAAAATAAAAAGTGAGTATAAACATTTAGGCCTACATTTTCATACCAATGTTATTTTAATACAAAACAAACTAAAACCCTCCCCCCAAAAAGCAAAACACAAACAAACCTAAAACAAACAACTGACATCCAAGTGAAAACACAACAACATTTCAAACAGGAAACAAACCAAGAAACAAAACAACAAAAGAAAGAAACAAAGGAAAAAAAACAAAAAGCAAACAAAATAAACCAAGAAGCAAACAAAACAAACCAATCGAAGAAACAAAAACAGCACACCAAGAAACAAAGAAAACAAGACGCAAACAAACCAAACCAAGAAAACAAAAAAGCAAAACCCAAAGTAACAAATCAAACCAAATTAAGAAAAAAACAAACCAACCAAGTAACAAACCAAACCAAACAAAGTAAACAATACAAATAAACCAACAAAAACAAACAATACAATAAACAAACAATGCAAGAAAAAAAAAACAATCGAGGAAACAAAACCGCACACCAAGAAACAAACAAAACAGCGTCACAGCAGCGGCTCCAAAGCTACATATTTCTTTACAAAGACAACTATAATTTAGTTTTTAGAAGTTGGTCAGTTATAAACTTGGAAAGTCTTTAAAGTTTGTTAACACGGGGCTTCGCATGTACAGTATATGGTAAACAACAAAAACAGCTCCGATCATGTCGTTTCAGTCATACTTTGATACAGAATGTGCTGTTTGCAAGTTTTTTTGTTTTTTTTTAAATGGGTAAATCTTTTATACATATTTTTGATTCTTCATTTTCTTGTCTGTCATACTCCAATTCTTTTTAAAACACACTAGACATGCTTATTATGTGCATTTTTTAGCACTTTTTTGTGTGAAATCATATATATTTTGTCAATCAAAAGTGTGCTGTCACTTTAAATGAGCGTGAGCGGCGCAGCAAAAACTATTTTAGAAACAAACAAACACACAAACAAACCAAGTTACAAAACCAACAAACCACAAAAAAAAACAAAAAAACAATATACAAGACAAACAAAACAAAGCTCAATGAGTCGGCTATATACAATAGAGGGCATCTGCTCTTATCACAGGGCCTGGGGCAACATTCTGTTCACTCTTCCATACCAAGTGCAAGTGACCTGACTTTAGGTTTTTTTACAGTTCGCTAAATACACAATTTACATTATAATTTTGCAACCACCTGAAGACGTGTTATATAACTGTACTTTTGTAGTAGGTGCATTATAAATGCATTGCTATCATGCTACAGGATATTAAGGACTCCGCAAAGACATCTGGCTCTAATGATTACTAAGGGACATGCTGGACTGACTGAAGTCTGTTCTGATGCAGAATGTGTGTGTTAAGTGTTCCTCTGCAAAGTTGTTGAAGAGAGCCAGGGTTGTGTAAACAGCACTATGAGAGACACATTATGGTTGGAGAAGGTGAAACTGCTGTATAATACAGAGTTAAGCCTGCCCCAGAGTATCAGTAAGACATATCCCATATGGCCCCTAATGACTTCAGTAAGCTCAAATGCACTCCTGCAGTAATGAAACATCTGAAAGCTAAACATTAGCAAAGCAGAACAGCTACTTGACTATCAACACCCGCCTAAAATCTGTATTCCGTTATGGAAATATTTTCACTGCAGATGGGTCCTGTCAGGCTGCTGGCCATCAGATAATTTCAAATGTACATTTATAAGAATTTCACATTCACAGAACTTTAGATAAGGGCCTTGAACTAACAAAAAAGACCAAATCTAACTTGGTATAACCATGCTTTTTGGACTTGCTCTTTGCATCCCGTGATGCATCTCAGCAGCCAGAGGAATGCAACTCTGTGTGTGAATGTTCCCAAATATTAGCAACAGGACAAGAACTTCCATCTGGTCCATGTTTTTAACAGCTGACATTATCTTCCAGAACACTATTAATGCCCTAGTATCAGTCGAATCAACGTCAACAAAAGTCAAACAACTGTAAATACAGCTCTCTCTGTGAATCATAATCCGTCATTGGCCGCAATCTTTTATTAGTGGTCTGGCATCACTATTATCACTCATATTAGTATCAAACTCTTGTGCCATTTGTGCAAGACATAAAACGATACCTCAAATTGCTTGGCTTGCTGTTGAGGATCATCCAGGTAACAACACAGTATTAAGAATCAAGCAGAAGTAAACTTTTGAACGGGGTCATTTTTCTAAATTCAACTATTATTTTCTCTTGTGGACTATATGTAAACGTCTTTTATGTGAAACATCTTATTCAGGTCAGTACTAAATAAAAAATACCATGCATTTTGTACGATCCCTTCAAATAATGAACATTTTGCAGATACTGTAAAGTGTATATAACATTTGGATCACAATTGCACATCAAAAAATCCTGGGGAAAAAAAATATTAAGAAGCACTGTAGTCAACATTAACAAAAATAAGAAAATATTTCTTGAGCACCAAATCAGTATATCAGAATGATTTCTGAAGGATAATGTGACACTGAAGACTGGAGTAATGATGCTGAAAATTCAGCTTTGCAATTACATTTCAAAATATATTAAAATAGAAAACAGTTATTTTAAATTGCAAAATGATTTCACAATATTACAGTTTTACAGATTTTTTTTATGAAATAAATACAACCTTGGTGAGCATAAGCATAAAAAAAATACTGACCCCAAACTTATGAAGGTTAGTGTACATTGGAAGGAGGGACCAATAAAAATGTTCCCATGTGCGTCATTGAAAAACTGTCTGGTTTTATATCTTTACTGCAACAAAATGATGTGTCAAAAGAGCTGTCATTCTTCAATAGAGTGACATGCGGAGGGTTTTACAGCCATATGTGGACTGAGGAAAGCTTTCAGTTGTTCTTTAGTAGTCACTAAAACATGCATCCTACAGGAACGAAAGACGCACGCATACTATTAGCTGCGTTCCCGTGAGAGGCAGTAATAATGGATAAAAAGGGGGGAGCTGGGTGATTTAGAGGATGGTAAAGACATTATGGCTGAAGCAATTAAAGAGAGAGGGGAATATTTAGAGTTGGGGGAGGCCTGATTCCCAGTGGCTCCACATAATTACAGGCCAGGATGAACGGTTTATGAAGGCCATTCTGAAATAAAATGTGTTTTAGATCGTTCCAGCTCTCAGGCGGCCATCTCGACAGTGCTGAGAAAAGCACTCTGAAAGAAGAGTTTCAAATCTTTCCCCCAGGGAGTGCTTCTTCAAATTATATCTCTGCTTTGTTATTGCAGAAAAGGCCCCCGAAAAGGGCCGGAGAGCGGAAAAAAGCATTTTAATCCTTTAACCGTGCAGTGTCTGTGAAAGATGTAGAAAACCACACGGCGGGAAAGGGGCCAAAACTAAACTACCTTGGTGTGTTGATGTGTTTTTGTACTTCAGTAGCGGGAGTATAAAATGTTATTAAGGATTAGTCAAGGAACGACTCCCAAACATTCATTAACTTCAATAACGGCAATGGATCACTTCATTTCAGGGCAACAGACCACCTACATACAGTATGGGGAGATGTGCTTTTTATGAAACACTGATTTCTAGGAAGCATTTAATAACTAACAAATAATTCTAAGTAGGGATGCACGATATATCGGCCACCATATCGGTATCGGCCCATATCGGCTCATTTTTTCTGTTATCGGTATCGGCCTGATAAGAAAATTTGGCCGATATCTTAAAGCCGATAAATAATGCATCAGCAACTTCAGATGCGCGCTGTTCGTTTGCAGCCTTTTGTGCAATTGTACATTGTAATATTGTGTTGTATCCTTAAGACCATATATAATGTCTAAGCAAAGATTTCCTATACCGATTTTGAAAATTCAAAAAATTGGCAGAAAAAATTTTGATTTAAATGAAACACACGTACTGTATTGGTGACATATGGCAGGCCATAATACTTCTTCTGCATGTCTATCATGATATCTGTAGTTGATCGATTTTGTGGTTTTCCATGATAAACTTGATCCATGATCGCATAGAAAACCTGAAGAGAACCATTTACATATTAGATAAACCATTTCTGAATATGTTACATTATATATTGTTCAATATTAGCTTTTTTATTTTGGGAAGCAGAAAATATTAGAGCATATATTTTCCAAATCGATTCTTCCTAACAGTGTCTATATATGTTAGGTTTTAAAAGTACAGAAATATAACTTAAATGGTTTAAAATTCATTCATTAAAATGTTTTCATGCCTGATTTTACAATCAACACTGGATCTTCACTGTGAAATTAAATAATAATTTAAAAAAAATTATAATATTGGTCATCACATCAGTTATGGGCCCTAGTTATAAAGTAATTATCAATACCAGCTAATACTTTTGTAGCAGTGCATACTTGCAGTATGGCCCTGCAAATCAATTTTAAAAAGAATAATTCTCTCTCCTTTGAATCTTATGGTAATTTATGTTGTCTTTTATACTCCAAAATTGTGATTTTGATTTGATTGTGATTTTTTCTCAGTGTTGAATGAGAACATCTGGTACCTGAAGTTGAGTGTCAGCTGCACCACAGACCTTCTTGGACTCACAAAGACGGGCCACCATGCTTTGCGGCAAAGGCTGTGAGAAATGATACAGAATCAAACTATAAATACACATCACATTTTTATTTATATGAACCGTTCACCCAAAAATGAACACAAAGTTACTTCAGAAGACTTAGGGATAAAATGTATGAATCATATTCATACATTCTGAAACTTTTGAAGCATCAGTCCCAATTTGTTGTAGTTGAAAAAAGTGACTTGCATTGAATCAAAATGAGTTTTGAAATAATGATCATACTGATCATCATGACCAACATGAACACTGCAGTGCAGCGTAGAGTGTACCTGTCCAGTCTGATAGTGGCGAGCGAACTGACTGATCACACGATAGTCTGTGGCAAAATATTCCATTAGAATAGAAGGTACCTCTGCAAAATCAGTGACACACCGTGTTCCTAAAGAGAGAAACAATATCACTGCGATTACGCTGCTACAGGTACATTTCAAAGCTGAAGACCACACATCTGAACAAACTGAGCTCATTCTTGTAGTAATCATATCATACCCGTCACATGCTGGTAGCGGGTGCGTCCCAGCATGGAGTGCATGGCATGGCCCATCTCATGGAAGAGATTTTCCATCATGCCCGGGCTGAGCAATGTGGGAGCAGACTGTGTAGGGTGAGGCAGGTTCAGCATCAGGACAACTATCGGCAGCTGATACTGCCCATCTTCTAGCTGCCTCCCGCCACGAATAGTGAAGTGGCAGTCCTGAGTGGCACACAAAAGAAACTGGGTTGATCAAAACTGACTGACTGCAATAAAAAATGTAATTCCTGAATAAATCAAGTGTTTTTGAACAAATCGCTCGAGTGAATTATTCAATGACTCCCACATAATGACAGTATTTTTTCATTAATGAATCAATGTTTTTGAACAAATGAAGTAAATGATTCAATGACTCTCTCACAAAGTTAATACTTTCCGTAATCTTTCCATAACTAATCAGTGTTTTTAAATAAATAGTTTGAGTGAATTATTCAAAGTCTTCCTCATACAAGACAGCAATCTTTCCTTAATGAATCAATGTTTTTGAATGAATTGAGTAAATGATTCAATGACTCACACATATAGATAATAACTTGTTTCTTTCCTTAATGAACCAGTGTTTTTGAATTTCTTGCTTGAGTGAATGATTCAATGACTTACCCATTAAGTAATTTTTTCCAGAATGAATCAATGTTTTTGAATGAATTCGTTGAGTGAATGATTCAGTGACTCATAAAAATAGTAACTTGTCTCTTTCCTTAATAAATCAATGTTTTTGAATGAACTGGTTGAGTGAATGACTGTATAATGTTGCATAACAAGTACTAATTTGAGATGGACAAACCAATTGCACTAGAAGTAGATGGGCTATCGGAGTCCTTCTTTACCTGGTGAGGTTTGTCTGGTCTGTAGAAGAAGTCACAGTAGATGTATCCCAGCAGTCCCTCTGTTTCATGCACCACAGCCTGAAGGAGCAATGCAAAATGGCAAGTGACATTAGAAATGAAGTTGCCTTGACCCGAAGATGAGCTCTTATTTTAGCCCACTGGGTTTGATATTCAAGTACAAAAGTGTGATCTCACCAACTTGCGCACATCTTCGCTCCAAACCTCCCCCACACTGGGCTGCTCAGCCAGCAGTGATACACCATACAGCTGCGTGAAAAGACCATTCAGACCTTCCATACACGCTCCCAGCGAGAAGTACGGACTGTACAGGCTTGGCTCTATGTTGAATCTGCAGAGATAAAACACAACAAGTTATTAAACCCTTAACGTCAATACACACATTTTCCTCACCGAGAACACCGACTACAAAAGAGAAATTACAAGAATGTGAAAATAAATGTAGAAATCATGTAGCACAAAGCTTTAAATAATTAAAGTTTAAAGTAACCCTTTTGTATTTGAATACATATTCAATTGTAATTTAATCCTATGATGTCAAGGCTGATTTTTTTTTTCAGCAGCTGCTTAATATTTATATGGAAACCTTGATACATTTTCTTTAGGGTTCTTTGATTAATAGAAAGTTCAAGTATAGTTCATCGGTCTCATGCTTTTCTCAGATCTCTTACCTTTCTGCACGTATCACACCACTGAAGTACGGATGGTCCCATGGCATTAGCTCCTACAGAGGAAGATTTAATCCTGGTTTAATTCTTCTGTAGAGCAATGGACTATTTCTCACTTAAATGTGCAGGTTATTAGTAAGTTTGCAAAATTGTCTATTTCTAACATTCTACATGCTGAAATCAGATGATATGAAAATCCAAATATCGCAGATAAATGAGCAGTGCTTACAGGATTTCTGGGGTTGAGTTTTGTCTTCATTTCCCTCATCATTCCAAAATCCCTTTCAGTCCTAAAGTTGACAGAAATTTCAGTTCACATATTACATAACAAGTATAAACATTGCAGTTTATATTATAAAAATATGTACACTATACAAAAGTTATATATGCATGTTTTTTTATATATACATATAATTATCAATCCAAGCAACCAACACAATACAGTGTTTAGACTTTATTATTGCCACACTGTTATCCATAAATAACATAGTTGACAGTGACACCTAGTGGCATCTGCTAGAATAAGATTCTTTCAGGAGAGAAATGTTACACTTTCTTAAAAAAACATTATAACTTTTGCACATAATATATTCATTATTATGTACCAGTAGCTTAAAGCAATTGAGAAAATATTGAAGAGAGAAAACTCAACCTGTCTGAGAGCTTGTCTGTGATCTGCTGTAAAAAACTCATAACTGCCTCTGTGGAGAAACAGACCTATACTGTAATATAATGTACATAAAACATATGTTATTTATACAATATTAACTAACTGTTATTCTTGCCGTTCTGTTTGTCGAGAAACAACACATTTCAAGTTTAAAGGTAGAAAATGAAAATGAGTAAACTTAAAATAAAAAAAGAAAGAGAGACTATTTCAGAAGAATAAAGACTACCTGGGCTTTTGGCCATGGTTCCTTTTAATGCTCTATGTGCATAAGATTCATAACCAACCAAGCGAGCCAGTTTATCTCTACAGGACAGCAGTTCCTCAAGTATGTGCATCACATTTTCATTTGGGTAGAGGAAAACTTTATATGCAACTTCCCTGACCTGAAAAATATGTGCACAGACCAAAAACACCAGTTAGTCCACAACAAAGCAACCTGAAAATTGACATCAACCTAATTTCAATCAATCTTTATGCAACGTCATTGAAAAAGTGTCTACTAATTAAGGAAAGGGATCTACCAGATCATCAGGCGCATCTGCATTCAGGCCTCCGATCTGAATGTAATTCCCGTCTTTAGTGAAGTGCTGGTGAATGTGTTCAGGAAGAGCTCTCTTCTCTATTCTGTTGGGCATGTGGCAGCTCATGAGAAACTGATTGCTCAGATCCAGCAGCTTCACATTCAAGTTCACAGCCTCTTTCCTCTGTGAAAAAGAAATCTGTGAGATGCATAGCGGTGTCTTACACTGAGATCACTCGGAATGTATAATTAATACAACAGTTCAGACCTTTTTTTTATCCAGATGGATTCCACTTATCTCGAAGTCAAACATAAATAGTTCAACCACTCTTCTGCATGAATAAAACATTATAGTGTGTTAATATTAAAACATTCTTTTTTTTTTTTTTTTTACAAAGAAAACATTTAAATAAGATGCAACTTTTAAGCTTCATATACTATGCCTGTGGTTAGACCTTATATAAACGCAATAAAGACATAAATGGCATGGAATGGCATAATGCACAACATCTGCATCATTATCATGGCTAATTTATCCACCTTATTTTTCAACTCGGAAGTAAGCTGTTTTCTGTGAATATGCAAGACTTTGCTTCATTAAAGGGATAGTTCACCCAAAAATGAAAATGTGATGTTTATCTGCTTACCCCCAGGGCATCCAAGATGTAGGTGAATTTGTTTCTTCAGTAGAACACATTTGATGATTTGTAACTCCATCTGTTGCAGTCTATCAGTCTTATAATGCATGGCAATGGTAACTAAATCTATGAGAGTAAAAAAAACATGCACAGACAAATCCAAACTAAACCCTGCGGCTCGTGACGACACATTGATGTCCTAAGACACGAAACGATCGGTTTGTCATTTAGTCAGTCTTCACGGTCACATGATCATTCTGAAATCCTTCTAATTTGATGATTTAGTGATCAAGAAACATTTCTTATTATCATCATCAATGTTGAAATGTAATGTGCTACCATTCAAATGTTTAAAAATAATAATAAATTATTGTTTTTATTCAGCAAGGATGCATTCAGTTGATTGACAGTAGAGCCATTTATAATGTCACAGGTCAATTCTATTTCAAATAAATGCTTTTCATTTTTTAACTGGAACATTCATCAAAGAATGCTGAAAAAAAAATATGTATCAGTTTCCATAAAAAGATTACGCAGCACATCTTTATCTAATTCATCTTAGCCATTACGGAAATAAATATTTTAAAGTATATTAAAATAGAAAAGTTATTTTAAACTGTAATAATTATTCACAATATTACTGTCTTTATTGTATTTTTGATCATATAAATGCAGATTCGGTGAGCATAAGAGCCTTCTTTGAAAATAAACAAATAAATAATAATAATAATAATAATAATAAATAAACACACACACACACACACACACACATATATATGTGTGTGTGTGTGTGTCTAAATCTATCTATCTATCTATCTATCTATCTATATCCTTCCATTTGTCACAGCTTTGAATTTCAAATGAGAAGAGCAGCCTTCTAAAGCTCTTGCTTTTCATCCCCTACTATTAATAAGTAAATAAATGTGAATCAGTCATGTTTAACATGTTTACCATGTCTGCCACTCTGCACAGGCTGTCTGACAGCTTGTCAAATATCTCCACGGTCTGGACTCCTGGAGGGCAGTGGCAGGCTTTCTGCACCAGCTGCTGTGTCTCCTGCAGGGCTCTGTCCTGGACCACCTCAAAGCCCCCCACAGAGCTGAGCTCTGGGACACCAAACAACCCCTGACAAATACACACCGTTTCTATTTTACTCGAATAAAGGACACTCAGCAGTTACAGTTAGACAGACCCAGACAGGTACGTACCACATTGTGGTGGAAGAGGTCTAGTCTCCTGTGGACTCTGGCATTGAAGGCAGCTGCTACAGGTGACCAGGTGGTGACTGTCCTGCAGACGCGCGCTGCTGTCGCCTGTCTGAGCAAACACACCAGCGGTCTGTACACTGACATTACTGCACGGAACTCCACATTCACAGTCAACAAAACCGACCACTGAACTACCTAGACTAAACAACTCCAACAAACGGAGCAGCACTGCAGTATAACGCAACTCCACGGGGTTTTAAGAAAAGAGGAACGACATGCGCCTTCAATGACAGTGAGCGCACAGATTTTACAGCAGCACTTTCGACACGGAACTAAATTCGTGAGAATTTCTAAAATCATATTTCACTCTTTAGGAAAGCTAAAATGTGTATAATTAAACTAATGCAGTTTTAAATTGTTCACAAGATGTTCAAAGATGTTACGGTGAGTTTAAACCACCTCTGGTTTAAATCGAAAGTGGATATAAGCGAATCAACTTGGTATTTCAAAATAAAGGTTCAACTATTATCTGAACAATAATCTCGACGACGACGACGACTATTAATAATAATAAATAATAAACAATCTGTCTGTTAAACATTTGCACTTGTTCTCTGTATATACTACTACTACTACTAATACTAATATAGCACTAAACAGTCTGTTTTATCAACTTAAACATTTAAATTTTTCATCCCATACATTTTTATAAATGACTTATCAACAGTTCTCTGTATATTAATAGTATTATACATTTCCTATTATTCATATTATTAATAATTTAATTAATAATTTCACATAACTTTAACATCAACTTAACACATGTTTTTAAATAATAATAATAATATATACTTAATAATTATTTGAGTTAATGGCAGTCACATAATTGACATTTATTCTAATTTATTCAATATTTTTCTAAATTAATATTGTCAGCTGGTTTTATCAAGATAAGAGAATAATTTGGATATGTTGGTAAATGGAATTTACTGTTTTTTTTTTTTACATCTATCTATTTTATCTGTCTGTCTGTCTGTCTGTCTATCTATCTATCTATCTCTGTCTGTCTGTCTATCTGTCTATCTATCTATCTATCTCTGTCTGTCTGTCTATCTGTCTATCTATCTATCTATCTCTGTCTGTCTGTCTATCTGTCTATCTATCTATCTATCTCTGTCTGTCTGTCTATCTGTCTATCTATCTATCTATCTCTGTCTGTCTGTCTATCTGTCTATCTATCTATCTATCTCTGTCTGTCTGTCTATCTGTCTATCTATCTATCTATCTCTGTCTGTCTGTCTATCTGTCTATCTATCTATCTATCTCTGTCTGTCTGTCTATCTGTCTATCTATCTATCTATCTCTGTCTGTCTGTCTATCTGTCTATCTATCTATCTATCTCTGTCTGTCTGTCTATCTGTCTATCTATCTATCTATCTCTGTCTGTCTGTCTATCTGTCTATCTATCTATCTATCTCTGTCTGTCTGTCTATCTGTCTATCTATCTATCTATCTCTGTCTGTCTGTCTATCTGTCTATCTATCTATCTATCTATATGCCTGTCTGTCTGTCTGTCTATCTATCTATCTATCTATATGCCTGTCTGTCTGTCTGTCTATTTATCAATCTATCTATTTGTCTGTCTATCTATCTATCTATCTATCTATCTATCTATCTATCTATCTATCTATCTATCTATCTATCTATCTATCTATCTGTCTGTCTATCTATCTACCGATCTCTGTCTGTCTGTCTGTCTATTTATCGATCTATCTGTCTATCTGTCAATCTATATATCTATCTGTCTGTCTGTCTTTCTGTCTGTCTGTCTATCTGTCTATCTATCTGTATATCTGTCTGTCTGTCTGTCTGTCTGT
>NW_015505335.1:425681-443553 GCF_001515645.1 Sinocyclocheilus grahami
TATCTATCTATCTATCTATCTATCTATCTATCTATCTATCTATCTATCTATCTGTCTATCTGTCTGTCTATCTGTCTGTCTGTCTGTCTGTCTGTCTGTCTATCTATCTATCTATCTATCTATCTATCTATCTATCTATCTATCTATCTATCTATCTATCTATCTGTCTGTCTGTCTGTCTGTCTATCTGTATATCTATCGATCTGTCTGTCTGTCTATCTATCTGTCTGTCTGTCTGTCTGTGTGTCTGTCTATCTATCTACCGATCTCTGTTCTAGAAGTGCGCGTGGCTAGCAGACGCATGACGCAGTACGTTCTGTGCGTGCGGTGTGACGCGCTCTCACTGCAGCACTGGACAGTCACATGACAGGCAAAGAGACGTTATGGAGCTCTCTCGCTGTCAAACTTTATCACGAGTTCACTGTTAGACTGCAAAAGCGATGGACAGAGTGGGATTTTCGACGGCTTCTGATCTCCAGTGATATGTCAGGTCGGTTTTCTATTCCTCTACAAACCCCAGGTGTAAACATGAGTGTGCCAAAATGTACAATGTCAATTTCACTGTCAGCAACTAACTTAACGTTAGCTAGTTCCTACTTTCGTTGTATTATCTCAAAGGTTATGCCATATTGAGAAATTAGTATCTCCATGTATTATAGTTAAGCAATGTTTATTTATACCAATTTTTTACACAGTTGCTTAACACTCATTTTGGCTTATGTTGACATGTCCAGTCAAAACTAATCTGTTAATTTTATGCGAACAATATGATGGACACATACTGACTTTCTCTAGCTGTTAACTGAAAACATGTTTTTTTTGTATGTTTTGCAGAGTCATGCTCAGTCACTCTGTTTAACTTACTTATTCTAATGGTTACTCAAATGTTTTATCAATAAAAAAGTATTATACTGGTCCTTTTATTTGCATATATATATTTTAAATATATTCTACATGGTGTAATTGTAAATGCATCTGAATACTGTACGTGTCCCTCATCATTATCATGTATTAAGCCGGACATCACTCCACCCAAGTGTAACTTGATGCATCTATTTCTGTATTTCCACTTTGTTACACAGTTGCATCTATGTATCTGTTATTTTGTAGCTAAACCCCTGCGTCATGTCTGTGGATGGCCCCCGGACCTCTGTTTTCACCTTTCAGTCCGCTGTTCACAGCCATCATGTTCTTCGCTCGCTGGAGGAGCTGAGACAGAAGCAGCTCTTGTGCGATGTGACCGTTGAAGTGGAGCGCAGGAGCTTTCGAGCACACTCTTCAGTGCTGGCTTCCTGCAGCGGATATTTTTACACCAGACTGACAAACCACAGTCGACCGAACCTCACCGTCAGGTTACCGGAGGAGGTACTGCTTGATATGGTGGATGGGTTGAACCTGGAGGTTTTGAGAAAACTGTGGTTGAGCTTTCATCCCTGTATGATTTGCTGTTATTTTGAACACATTTTTAACACGCATACACATATGTAAAAAAACATACATCATAGAACCCTAAAACAAACAATATATGGTTCAACACAATTCTGTTATCATTTACTCCTGCATGAGTAAATCCGTGAAGGTTATGAGGGTCAGTGACTTAATATAATGTCATTGTGATTTAGCACAAAGGCATCAAATGAAAAAAATGTTTGAAACTAACCTTATTAGGTCTTTTTTATGGCGTAATGTTTTATTATTATTATTATTATTTGTTCGGAAAAAATATTTTTACTAAATGGTTTATTAATGTCTGTCAAGGATTTCTGCAAACCCACATAATTGTGTGTCATGGTCTAAGTTTCTTATAATACTTGATAATTTGACCTTTTTATGACAAGGCAAGGTTAAATATCAATTAGGGCTGGGCGATATAGCTAAAAAAATATATAAATAATATATGTTTCATATCGTTCGGTATCGATAATTATTGACATTTTTTTATAACCTTTTTTAAACCCGAGCAATAGAAATTTTTTTTAATATTTAACCACTGTATTTTTAATTTGCCCACTTTATTAAGACAATCAACAAATATATATATATATATATATATTATTTTTTTATTTTATTTTTTTGCTTGTTTTTTCATTCAAACACAAAATAACATTTTAACAAATATCTCCTTTCTTATGTTTTATATGCAGATTAAATAAGTCTTATGCTGAGTTCACACTGCACGATTATCAAACTCGTCGGATCGCTGTGTTCACATTGCACGATGGATCGGCGACAGGGGATTTCACAATAGGAAGAATCGCAGACAGCTCTGTCTGGTCCGCAAACTACGTTTCACAACAAAACACACGCGAGAAGTGATAAGGAAATAACATGAGAACCCACGTGCGTCAGACCGGAGTTCTTGAGCAAGAATGTAATTATTAAAAAAATATATATATATAGCCCGCAAATTGTCTGTGAGCTGATTTCCAGCTACAAGGAGAAAAAGAAGAACAGATTATGCAGGAGGGAGATGCAGGGAACAGGGATTGGGTGTTCTGCAAAGAGAGTTGGAGGTAAATAATTTTTTATTTACTTTTATTTACTTTATTTACTTGTTTCTGTATGATATAATTGTTCGTATATCTATTAAAATACTGATATTCTGGTCTATAACTCCTCCCGAACTTCCCGCTGCCCTGTATATTGGTCTCTCATTGGCTGTAGGTCATCGCCGATGTAGTTTTCAGTCAGAAATCATTTCACACAGCGTGATTGTGAATCGCTGACAGCTCCAGATATTTAGCATGCCAAATATTTTGCGGGCGTCGGCGACACATCGGCGATTCCCTCAGATCGCATCTTTGATAATTCACACTGCGTGATTGTCACTCGCGTGAACGAGCACAGATTTGTCTCCGATGTAGGGCATTTGTCGCCGATTTCGCAAAACCTGTCGGCGAGTGAAAAATCAGGCTAAAATCGTGCAGTGCGAACTCGGCATTAAGGAAACTAGACTTGTCTCCCGAGGCCACAGGAGGGCGCAATGAGCAAAATAATGCAGCGCATTAATTGTCAATTCAAATAACTGTCTATAAAAACGTGCATCGCGTCTAAATTAACATATATATAAATCAAATATAATTTTGTAAACTGCATAAACAATTATGAACAAAACAGCATCATGTGTTTATGCATTGCGTAGCCTAATACAAAGAGCCAAATCACCGATCACACAGATTGCATTTAAAAACATACGAGACGCAGTGAAATGAAATAAACCTTCACAAATTCGTGTCACGTTTTCTAAACGTTCAAACTGTTTGCATGACTTTCTTTGCATCTCTTGCATGAGACGCGAGTGCAGCAGTCATATCTGTTCGTCTAAAAATGTGCTGAATATGCGTTCTGTGTGAATGGCTTGGTTTTGGTTTTAACCCAATCAAGATCTTCTACGCATTGAGCTATATATTTCTCAGCAGCGAACACGGCAGCGGCGCGTCTCGTGGGCTAGACTAACAAAACATTCAAATGCAACGTCACATATCATCATCACCACATCTCGTGCACCACTGATGACGTTCCCTGAAGCACTCCTAACATTCGATTGTACCATTTTTGCATTCAAATGCAAATGTTTATTTTAAATTCGACTAATATTCATTTTTTTAATTCACAATCTCCTCACCACAAGCAGGCACAGCACTCAATTCAGCATGTATTCGTGTGTGCTGTCTGCGTCACTCATAGCACGTGCCTATATTGTGCGCTATATCGAACATTTTTATATCGTTATCGATGAAGGTGTACCGTCGATAAATATCGATACCTATATAAACTACATGATATATATGATCAAAAACACACGTATTCAGGGTGTAAGGAAAATATGTTCTTACTTGGTTACACCATATGATGTAATTGAGTAAATGATGACATTGTGTGATGTATTCCTTTAAAAATGGTTTACATTGCAGTGCTGGCAAATTAGACCTTATATATTGAGATTAAATTGAGTAAATGAAGTTACAGCAATAACCCAGTAATGCAATTTGCAAATGATTTATTCATGCAGTAATCATGACTAGATCATTAATTTCCCAAGGTCACGGTGGAAGGATTTGAGCCTCTTCTGCAGTTTGCCTACACGGCAAAACTTCACTTCACGAAAGAAAACATCCTGGAGATCCACAGATGCGCCGAATTTCTCGGATTTCAAAACCTCGATAAAGCCTGCTTTGAATTCCTCGTCCCAAAGTTTTCAGATGGTAGTGGAACCTCAACAAAAGTGAAGAGTAAAAGCAAGAGCCAAGTGTCCCATGAGAAATTGCAAGCCATCTGCAGTCCAAATGGCCAAAACCCGGAAACTGAAGAAGATCGTGTACCTCAAGATGCAAGCACTGTCATGCAAGCTGCGTCTATAACATCCTCTGCAGAAAGTCCTAAAGATTGTCCCCCAATCTCAAATGACAAAGAAATGCAGTTAGATTTGTCCTCTCTTTACGCAAGAAGCACTTCATACCACATGGGAGATGGCCAGGATCAGTTTTGCCTGCAGAACTGTGGCCCACAGTTGCCTTCGTCTTCTTTGGCAGCTTCTGAAGTTTGTCCTTTCCTGTCTATTTCGAGCACCAGTGACAATGAGACACTGCATTCTTCTGCAGCTGGCTGTGGTGGGGACATTTTCGCAATGGAGGACAAATTCCAGAAGGAACTAGCAGTGGAGATGCATTGTGAACCACCTACTGATAAAGACCTGAACATAGCCAGTATCACCGAGGGTCACTTTGACCAACGTGAAGGGCCTCTAATGCCGTCCACCGACTGTACCCAACTATGTCCTCTGAATTCTGTGCAGTCAAGCGGGGTTTTGGACGGCATTTCTGGCGCTCCAGACCTAAGCAACATTGGCACCGAAGACAACCGGGTGTTTGATTCCAACGAACAAACATTCTCTGAACTGACCCCCAAAGATTGCTCCACAGAACGAAGCATGGTGGAAAGGGAAGTGGCTGAGCATCTTGCAAAGGGTTTTTGGCCGGATTTGAGCTCCACGTTGAGTGAGCCGCTACCTTTGGACTCTATCGACCAGTCATCTGCAGGAAATGGCTCAGACTTCCACTGGTTAAAGCATCTGGATCTGGGAGCTGCGCCTGATGATTGTCCCTTCCTGAGAGACCTGAGCTCCAGCGATAGACATACCTCTGGAGGGGACACTCTGTCCAAAGAGGACACTGGAGACAGTCCCTGCATGTCCCCCATTAACTCAAGGGAAAACTCTGAGTGTGAATCGGATGGAGACTGCACGCAGTGTGGTAGCAGTGAACAAGTGCAAGAGGTGAGCATGCTTGCACTCACAATTGCAAAACTTCGTGAAGTTAGAGTTGAAGTTTGTTGCCAAATTGCAGACTTCTGCTTTATTTTGTACTCAGTTGAGATTCCGTGACATGCAGCATGCTTCAATTAAAAGTGTCAGTCCCTACTGAAGAATGTAACCAAACTCGAGGCTGAACACAGCTGCGATACTCCATAATACAGTGTTGACGTCTCGGTTTTCTTCCCAGGTGGATTTGCCATTCCCTGTGGAGCAGATTTCCAGCATGACCCGGAGAGCATTCCTGCAGATGTTAAAACGCGAGCAACTGACCCCAGAACAGCTGGCGTTTGTTCAGGATGTGAGACGGCGCAGTAAGAACCGCATGGCTGCACAGCGCTGCCGCAAGAGAAAGTTGGACTGCATCTACAGGCTAGAGGGAGAAATCAAGAAACTGGTATATCTGTTTGTCATATCTACTGAATCTAAAATAACATGTGTATTTGAGTGGTCCTGACAGTTTAAGCCCCATTTACCCCATTAATTGCAATTGAATCAGCCAGTATTTTGTTAATAACTGGTATAAACATGTTTTTAAATAGTGTAGTGCAATCAAACAATATGCAGCACGATCATTGTACTCTCATTTATGAAGGATTGATAAATGAGCCAGTTACTTTGAATGAATTTGAAATTACATTTAAAAAAATCAGTCTCAGACCGATTCAAACCATTCATTTGAATGCGAGAGTTTACCAACTCACTCAAAAACTCGTTCAGGTGTGTGTTTCCTGTACAATGACGCAACTGTGCTTAACTACCATACATCTTTAAGGAAATTAATTAACTAGCCTGTCATGACTGTTCCCTGAAACCATAGGGTTTGTCACACATGTCATTTGAACACGTTGTTTCACCAATATAGAACCAACGTTAATGACTTCATGCAGGTGGTGAAGTAATAACTTAGGCTAATTAATCAGTCCATGATTGAATTAATGTAAGCTTATTGCTGTAAATGATGAGCATGGTATCCGAGGATTATTTAGCTGTTTTTGTTCGCCATTGTTTTGCTTTATTTCCAGATTTAGAAAATTATCATGGCCAAAAGAATTCACAATAACAATGTTATTGTGATACCTCTATTGTGTGTTTTCTGTTTTTATTTTTTTTCCAGTTACACTCAAAATATTACTGTAGGGAGTAGGCATGGGCACAAGTATACAAAAACAATGATCGCATGAATATATAATTAATGCATATGTATATATAAATAGTATCTGATCAGTTTTGTGTAATAAATTATTATTTCATTGTACAATGTTAAATATATACATTTGTATACAAAATTGGTACAGAAATACAGAAATTATTTATTTTTTTGTAACATCTTTACAATAAAATTATAATTTATTATGTTTAAATATTTTAAATTGTAGGACTATTTAAAAGAAATTATTGAGAGTTGGCAGTTCTTCCTCTAAAGTATGACAAGAATTGCTAATGGGAAACCAGAAACCATTAAATTCCCTACGATTCCCATCCCTAACATTACCACATTGTGTGTATGGGCATAAAGTATGCAATTATACTGCTTCTATTGTCCCCTTTTCTGATGGACAGTGAGAAAACTGATCGATCAGACATATAGTACGCAGTTTTGACGCAATGCTGCAAAACAAATGCTACGAAAATCAATAGCAAGAGTTATGATTAGTTTTTTCACCACAAGGAATGCAAAGTCTGGTAAACACAAACTGAAATTTAATCTTAAAGGGTTAGTTCACCCAAAAAAGAAAATTCTGTCATTAATTACTCACCCTCATGTTGTTCTAAACCCGTAAGACCTCCATTCATCTTCGGAACACAAATTAAAGGGGTCATATGATGCGATTTCAAGTTTTCCTTTCTCTTTGGAGTGTTACAAGCTGATTGTGCATAGATAAGATCCCTGAAGTTGCAAAGACTAAAGTTTCAAAACCAAAGAGATATTCTTTATCAAAGTTAAGACTCTGCCACGCCCCCCTAAAACGGCTCGTTCTAACACGCCCCCACATATCTACCTCACTATGTGGAAATATTAGCATATAGAAGGCGTGGTTTCAGTAACCACAGTTAGTGTTGAAGCAGCCATGTCAGGGAGACGCTGAGAGAGAGAGATTTGAGATTTCAAGCCACTTTTATTACAATATACAACAGTTACAAGTTCAATCCAACATCAGTCACATAACAAAATACAAACACTTTATATAAAAAAAACAATCCATCACCAGAAATCTCACACAAAGCTCTTTTTAAACACCAAATCAGCTCAAACTTTGCAAGATCATTCATCAATTTATAATAATTAAAATCTATTAAAATTCTGGATTTAACTGAATTAGCAAACACTGCTTTTAAATCATTACAAACCCCATGTTCATTTTTTTCTTTTCTTGTAATGTAAATTGCCATTTTGGCATGTCCCAATATAAAATTAAACAACTGACACTGATACTTGTGACTCTGTGAGTATTTAAAACCACAAATGAATTTCTTCATTGAAAAACACTCATTAAAACAATTAAAAATGTTACTCAAAACACTAAATAAAGATGTCAGTCTAGAACACTGCATAAACGCATGGAAGACAGTTTCCCTTTGTGAACAAAAAGAACCATTTTGATCACTCTCCACTCAGGTTTTTCATACTCATTTAAATTAAGCATCTCACGCCAAGGAGTATCAATAATTTTATCAACCTCCATTGCAAATCTCCAATTCTCTTAGATAATGGTGACTTATACAATAATCTCCACTCAGGTTTCTCATACTCATTTAAATTAAGCATCTCACGCCAAGGAGTATCAATAATTTTATCCAAAAAATTCTTATTAAAAATCTTAACACAAATTTTATAGCAGACCTTTCCAGAAGTAATATCTGAGCCCTTCACAATCAACCTATTAATCACCTTCTAAGAAACAGCCTTCACAATTGTCCATTGTGGGAGTTAAATATAAGTCAGGAAAATAATCTAAACAATCTGGATTTACAAGCCCCAATGAGTAATCTAATAACAATTTCAATTCTTTTTCAGACAAATCTGTCTTCCACTTGTCAAGTACTGGCAACCAGACGCATAGATCTCATCCCCAGCTTCTCAGTCATTGCACTCACATCTGAAAAATTAGCTCCAGCTACTTGTAGCACTTTCCCAATGGTTAAAAGTCCAGAGTTGAGAAGATTTTCTTCTGTCACAGAGTAACTCAGTTCACTTGACAAGGCCAAACATGAGCCAAAAATTAATGGCTCTTGCAACAGCCAGTACAAAGAGTTCACAGTCCGCTCCTTTGGAGTCTCGAACAAGGCCCACACTTTAAAAAGATTCCGATAAAAAAACAGGAAACTTAGAGAGGTTCAACTTTTGAGGATCTAGCCAAAATATGACTCTCCTCTCAAAAGCAAAATTTTCTTTAACCGCATTCTCATTGCCTAAAAAGACACCCAAGTATTTAAAACTATCTCTGGTCCATTTCAGACCAGCTGGTAAAATGGGTTCCCCATGTAACCAACTCCCAGCAATTATAGCTTCACTCTTTTGCCAGTTTACTTTTGCAGAGGCGACATGTCTAAAATCTTCTAATGTTTGTAACATCACATTCACATAATTTTGATTACTAATTAACACTATCACATCATCAGTTTAGGCTGATAATTTAACAGCTTCAATACCATTTAAAATCTGTAAACCACACATGTCAATTCTTAACTTAATTAAAAGAGGTTCTATAGCCAAGGTGTACAGCATGCCAGAAAGAGCACAACCTTGTCTAACTCCTCTTAAAACCTTAAACGGAGAGCATAAGTCACCATTTATCTTCAATATACTCTCAACGTCACAATACATAGCTTTAATCATTGATATAAAATCAGAACTAAAACCAAAAGCTGCTAGAACACTCCATAAATATTTATTTTCGACCCTGTCAAAAGCCTTCTCCTGATCAATTGAGATTAAACCAAAGTCTAATAAAACCTCACGATTATCTAAAACATCTCTTACAAAAGAAATGTTATCAGTAATTCTTCTACCTGGAACACAATATGTTTGATCCGGATGAATAATTTGATCTAAAACATCTCCTAATCTATTTGCCAATACTTTTGACAGTAATTTATAATCATTACATAAAAGACTTATGGGCCTCCAATTTTTTATTTCATTTAAATCTCCTTTTTTGGGAGCAGAGTGTTAACAGCTCTACGGCAGCTTCTGGGTAACTCTCCATCAGATAAACTCTGATTGAGAACTGCCAACAAATCAGGACCTATCTCTGTCCAAAAAGTCTTATAAAATTCGACTGAGAAGCCATCCATTCCTGGTGTTTTTCCGTTCTCCATGCTATTCAGGGCCTTCTCTAATTCATCCATAGTCAATGCTTTACTAATTACTTCATTGACGTCTTCATTTACTTGTGGCAAATTTTCAAGAAAGACATTATTTGAAGTCTGTGTACACAACTAATTTTTATACAGATCTTCATAAAATTTGACCGCTCTCTATCTATAGAGTTCAATAAAAGAACTCCTGTTTCTGAACGTAAAGCATGAATGTCTATTCTTCCCATTTTTCTTTTCTAGGTTAAAAAAGAATTTTGAAGGTGCATCCATAGACTCAATGCTTTGAAAACTAGATCTAATAATAGCACCTTGTACGGTTAAATCTAACATTTCATTCAAAGAAGCTTTCTTTTTCCTAAAAGACTCTATCTCTATTTCATTTTTTGTTACCTCCAAGAGCTCTTGAAGTTTAACTAAATCATCTTCTAGTTTTCTTATTGACCTAATCTTATCCTTTGTGACGTTGTGAGTATATTGTTGACAAAGTTTAGTTTGAACTTTTAAAAAATCCCACCACTGCTGCAAAGTTTGAAAGGAAGACTTTGTTAATTTTACATTAACCCAAAAAGCCTTAAAAACATCGTTACAATGTTTATCACCTAACAGTGTGCTGTTAAAATGCCAATTGGCACTTTTTGGTTTTACACAGTCAAAAAACATCTCACATTTCACAAGACTGTGATCAGAAAAACAAACTGGAATAATTGAACACTCTTTAAAAAAATTACTGATAGCCCGTCAAAACCCATTGCCCACTCCACAGCATTTTCTAAATTACTGAGTCTCTTGCAAAAATATCTCAAAAATCTGCACTCTTTTCCTACTCTCTCTTGCACCATTAATATTTAATGAAGCAAAATGTACTACTCCCATTAGAAGGAAAAGAGACACCCCCCCAAAACAGAAAAAAACAACCCCAGAAAAGAATAATAACCTTGAACCATTCTGACTGCTTTCACCTTGTTCTGACTGAGCATTTAATTTGGTGAGAATTTTTTTCAAACGAAAAACTTCAGGGTCAGAAAATTGGTTCTCGCTTCTAAACAATTTAACTTTCTCGATCAATTGTGGAATGTCTAGGAAAAAAAGGTTTTTCTTCTCATGGTTTTTGTCACCTTTAAAAAATACTTAATGCCATCTACATTATATAGCTGACTAGAGAAGCCGCTCGCAGGCAAACTACCCGTGAAGCTGCATTCTGACCCCTCAGCCTCACTGTCCGTGCCAGTCTGACTAACTTCCCGAACATCAGCTTTTTTCGTCAGCTTACTGGCATGTCGTTCCATTGACTTCCTCTTTTGCGGTGCTTTAAAAGAATAATCATCCAATTCAAGTACCGATCCACCCAACTTCTGGTCCATCAACATCTGTTCTCCAGAATCCACCACATTGTAGCCATCTTCTGATTCTACCAAAGGGTCTATTATCGGTTCACACTCTACGGGGTTCTTATCACCAACCAACACTTTCTTCACACTTGTAACTAGTTTTGTCGGTGTCACCTCATTATTTAGCTCCGCATCTACAGCGCGAGCTACACTAAGCCCCGGTACCTCCGCATCAACCGTAGTTTCATTCTGCACGACTCCAACACTAGTATTAGCGGCGTTTGACTCGACCCTTTTATCAGTTTGAGCCTCTTTTCTAGGACAATTACGTACAAGATGTCCATTTTCTTTACACCCGAAACATTTCATGGAATTTGTTGTGACATAAATCACATAATTGAAACTTTCATGACTAAACTTTAAAGTCAAATCCAACTCTTCAGTGTTGTCTTTTAAAATCATATAGACATAGCGTCGGAAGGACACCACATGTTTCAGCAGGGAAGACTTGCTCCCAATTGCAATCATTTTTATTGTCGAAACTAATTTGCGCGACAGCATTTCCGCCAAAACCTCATTTGTTATAAATGGAGGCACATTCGATAACGTTACACATTTCGACGGAGCTGAAAGGGGAAGCACCTGCGTAAAAATTCCATTAATTTCTACACCTGTTTCCACCAGTTGATTCGCCAATTCAATCGTCTTAACAAATATAACAACGGCACTATTCATCCTTGAGGCTGACAAAATATTCTCACAACCAATTAACGCACCTACAGCCAAACTACATTCCTCCACTCCAAACACTGAATCAATTTTGTCTAGTTAAGTGGCTAAAGCTCTCCTTCCCTGGAAACGCCATACCAGCACTTCAACCACTTCACCACTAAATACAAAAACAAACAAACAAAAAAATATATATATAAAGAAAAAAGAAGGAAAGAAAGAATAAACACTCGTACCTCACACTCCTGCTCACACACTCCGCACTCAATGCTCCGCCCACTCACATGCGCAGAGAGAGAGAGAGAGAGACACACACACGGGGTCACACAGGGTAACACAGTGGAGTCAGCCGTCACGCGACTCTGTTCCCCTTTCGAGCTCTGTCTTTACATTTATTTTGAAAGATGAAGCTTGCGATTATGGTAAGTGCGGTTACATTTCCGACGAGTGCTTGCGGTGTTCGGCCAATCACAATGCACTGGGTCAGCTGGCCAATCAGAGCATACTGTGCTTGTCGGAAGGAGGGACTTTGTAGAAAACGAAGCGTTTGAGGGAGGCGGGGCATAGAGGACCTACAATAATGTACAGTATTTGAAAAATAATGTGTTTTTTGAACATTAAAGCATGTCAACATATTCTGTTACACCAAATACACAAAATAATGATCTTTAAAAAAGCATCATATGACCCATTTAAGATATTTTTGATGAAATCTGAGACCTCTCTGACCCTCCCATAGACAGCAATGTAATTACCACGATCAAGGTCCAGAAACGTAGCAAGGAGATCAGTAAAATAATCCATGTGGTTTGTGAAAAATACATAGAATCCATAGGCTTTCTAAGGTAACAAAAAAGAAATAGTGAAAGTTTAGATACTGTTCACTTTTTTGCTTACGAATGTGAAACGAGTTTGGAAAAAGATCAATTTCAAGGTCAACGTAAAATCAAAATTGATCGTATTTCCATTCTTAATACATGTTTCTGGTCTTATTGTGCATGATTCTTCATTACACTTTATTTCAATGAAATATTGTCTAAAATTGGCTGCAAATGCTTAGAGAAACTAATGTTCATTCCAGTAGAATTTTCGTCTAAAAGACAACTTGTTCATTATGCCATTGTATCATCATCAAAATGTACTTTTTCATGCCTTTTTTGTTGTTGTTTTTTTTAACCCTGTAACCAAAATACTGTCATGTAGACCTAGAATGCACTGTATAATTCAATATTTGATTCAGATTGAACAAATAGTAGCAAATAAAATGTAATTTTTTTTTTCACTGAATGTGTGGTGCTTTCTAACAGGAATGTGCAAACAGATAATGAACAAATAAATCTTTTTGAATATATGATTGAAAGGTCATGCTAAGGTTTCATAAACGCAGATTTTTTTACCATCTTCTCTCTAGATGTGACACATTATTCTTAGTTATTCCATGGTCTGTCTGAATCGGGCGGATCTAGGAAATAATTCTTAGGGTGGCATGGGGTCTATGAGGGGTAGCAACACCAAAGCAAGCCCCCATGCGTAGTTTTTGGGGATTTATGGTCTGACATACACTGTGTTCACAAATGTTGTATTGCCATTAAGTAATCATCTATACAGTTTAAAATGAAAAATAAATAACATTTCAATATCCATCATGGCACCAAGTCAATGCACAATATAAAAAAACTTCAACAGGTTATAAATGTTACTGAGCTTTTATCACCAAAGAAGACATGCGGTTCTATTAAAATTACATGGGCTACTTAAATGGTATAATCACGTTTAGTGCAAGTTTAAGAGCAACAAAAACTTTTGAATTTCCTAACATTAGAAGGAAATACAATAATATCAAAGCGCTAAAACTGGATCAGTTTTGAAAACAATGTTTGATTTTCTGTTATTAACAGAGGTGGAAATTTCTGTAATCACCCAGTCAACCGTATACTCTAGCAACACCCCAGCAACTGCCTAGCAAGAGCCTAGCAACCAACTAGCGACACTTTAGCAAACATCACAAACATCTAACTGACCAAACCATTTACGTTTTTTAAACACGACTTTAAGACAAGCCAGCATAAATTTGTATTTCAAACGTTTTAATCTAGTTATTACCGTTTTTCTTACAGTTTTTGTTTTTAACTGCTTACACACATTTTTAAACCTTTACACACAAATCCAAGAATTGCACACACAAAATGCCTCACATCTCTTGCAAAATGAAGCACTGCATTCAAAATATCACAAACATCTCAAAAGCAAACATTTGCAAACACCTTTGCCATAATATTAATTCCTGTTAGATGTTTGTGTGTTACATAGAGAATCGTATGTTGTGTTTTGCAAAAAGCGTTTTATGAAATTGAAAACTTGAGTCAAAGACCAAGAATTAGTGTATGGTTTTGCAGATTTGGTGTGTGGTCCTGGTGTTTGAGTGGCAGGTTTCAGAAATTGTGTGACAGATTGTGTGTGAACAGTTGAAAAAAAAAACTGTAAATGCTTACACACAATTCAAATACACTGATGACTGTCCTGCCCAGTGAACACTAGAAGATCAATAACACTGTAACAAAAAACTTTTACTAGGATTCAGGAATTATTTTTGCAGCTCAATGTCTATTACAGTATACATAAATTAAATTACAGATACAGATGCATATAATTCAGCAATGAACTTTTGGGGAAAAAATTGTTTTCATTTTACTACTGTAAAGTATTCTTGCAGTAGCTGAAAAGCACTATAAAAGTTCAAATACCAAAGAGTTGTATGAACTTGGCATGCACCACAATACAGTACAGTAAAAATCCTCTGCACATTTGGCCAAATTTCATTACAGCATACAGTACTATAGCAGTTTCTTGGTCTCCTGACACAAGACTAGCTATATCTCTAGGCAGTCATTTTTCAGTTCTGCAAAAATGAAGTACACATAAAAAATGGTTACACATAAAATTTGACAGTCACACGCTGTGGTGTACAACATGTGCTACAGTTTACTGTACATATAGAATAGTCAAATTTCCATTATCTAATGCACTGGTACTGTACTGTAATTATACTGTATGTGTAAGCATAAAACCCCTGTAGATGATTGGCTCAGCTCGAGCTCTCTCCGTTGTTAGCATGCAGAGATTCCCTAATTTACCTAATGTCTACTCATTGTTAAACTTTTTGAGAAATGTGTCTTTGTTTTGAAAACTGAATTATGAGTTTGGAGAAAAAAGTGGCAACTAAAATCAGTTATATTAACAATCGAGAAAACTGCAATACGACTAGATTCTTACCTGCTATTTACTCTGCTATTAGTTTCTGTGATAAACATCGAAGAACATCTTATGGATTTCATGTTATTGTTACGGCTTATATCCATGATGAAAGTGAAGCGAGCGGTCGGAGAATCGGATCACCAAACAACTACGCGATGAATCTCAGACATATTAGATTTCAGGATTAGATTTCTCAGAGGACTTCTGAGTTACCTGAAAAGCAGTAATTATCTGATTCACGAACAAATGTAAAAACAATTCGTTAGTGAACCGTGCTTTGAGGTTTTGACTCAAAAAGATCCGGTTCATAAATCATTGGTTAATGAAGACGACTATGCTCTGTGCGCGTGCAACCATCGTGCACAGTTTATTAAAAGACTGTTTTTGCCATTATTTTGCATTTACTCTTGTCATCGCCGCGGCTGAAAAGTAGCACATGAAACACTGCTTACATTTATATTTTATTCTGTGATAATTCTGGGGTGGCACAGCTTTTTCTTAGGATGGCAGTTGCCACCCCGGTAGATCCGCCCCTGGTCTGAATACTCGATTCTGATTGGCTGGCACGTATGCATTAAAACCGTTTAATGCACAGGTAGTTCCAAGTCAGTCTGATCACCGTTCTATATTAATGCGCTGCTTTAACTGACACACACACCACTCGCACAGAGAGAGAGAGAGCGCACACAGAAATGTTCAGGAGTAGGTCAATATAAACTTGTCAACTCTGCCCCGCGACTTTTATTTATAAAATAGCTTAAATACTGGATCACTGCATTATATTCCTCAGCAACTAGGAGGTAAAATCTCTAAGTAACTAAACTCACAAATTGTTTGTAGAGAGAGATGCACAGACGCAGGTAATTCACACACACACACACACACACACACACACGCGCACACACACACACACACACAACTGTCATCTTTCTCTTGATTGATCGATACTTAATTCAAATAAATGCACTATTTAATCTTTGTGTCTGATTTGAAGCGGGCAGAATACTAGAGCTAACAAGCCGTAACTGACGAAAATAACCGTCGGTTTTTAACCGCCCATTCGGTAAAATATTGCTGTAGCGTCTCGACCAATCTGACACACTAATTTTTATTTGATTTAACAAATCAATTATTCATTAGATTAACAAATCGTCACAGTCCCCTCATTCAATAGACTGGATGCCAGGGCTTCGCTTGAACACCATCCCCCACCTTGATCACCATGACAACTAATCATGATATCACTGGTTTTATGGCCTAAAAGGAATGCAGGGGAGAAACTCCCTCATTTTACTCATGAGAAAGACACACAATGCCCAGAGAAATGGACTGTTCTCTAATTAATTCATAGGAAAACCTTTCTTTGATTGAATACCCATATCCTTTGGTCATTGTGTATACCATTACTGTCTTGTATATTGTCTGTTGTAGTGTATGCTGTTTTATTCATGTTATCATAGACCACTAGTTAATATAACCTCACCTAGTTCATGTCTAGTATCTATGAATTCGCCTTCTTATGATCGAAACAAGTGTGTATATTATATGCTGATACCTATGCAACATATTGATGTTCTAAGAATCTGTACTAATTCGTGCCTCAACACTCCAGCGAATTACATATGCAAAATACCAGGCTTACAGACAAAGGGCCATAAAAACGCAGAACTCCCACTTGAGATTCCGGACTTCCCCATTGGGCAAGCCCATCTTGAGAGGCGTGAATCTCTGCAGGCTTTAAAGGCCACACTCCATGTGACCCGCCCCTGTCGGTGGTTCAGTCAGAAGCAAAGATGAAGATGTGAGCTGCAAAGAGCAATACTAGTTTTAACTGGTATAACTTGTCAAATGACCATGGAATAAGTGGGATAATCAACGGTTTGCCGTGCATTAAAGGATTTTAAATGCACTTCTCGGAGGCAACCACCCTTGCGTCTGGTGGTTCTTTGCCTCCACATCCTGCGTTTAAAATCCTTGAATGCGTGATTATCCCTTACTTAATGTCTTCCTCTAAATTCTGTTTTAAATGGTCAGCTGCTGAATAGAAAATAAAGTGTACAACAGTGAACCCGTTTCAACATAATGTTTTAAAAGAGTCCATTAAATTCACATTAAATATCTAAAAAAGGAACATCATGATTGTTTATCATGTTATAACACTTCCCTTAGCATTTAAAATCAGTTAATAAAAAAAACATTAAAATGAAGGGGGAAAAGCGCAAATGGAATATATGCGTGAACTGCATTGTAAAGGGGGTGAATTTATATGAAAGGGACTTCTAGATAAACATATTGGTTGTGTGTGTGTGTGTGTGTGTATTAGGCTACCACTTAAGCTACACTTGAAATCTGGACCAAACCGATTAAAAAACGTAAAACATTTGTCAGCAACTGAGTAACAGTTAGGCTAATTTGGTGAGAATAATCATGTAGGCCTATTATTCATAGCGCATTCACACACGCACGCACACACTTAGTTATTGCACACTGTACACTGTCGTCTAAAAAAACGTTATTCTGTACATTTAATATGCGCATATAGTACAAGCATGCATTTTCAAAACATGCACAACACAGATCCGTCTGCGAGTGAAGCTGTTCAGCGCGGTTCGTCTGCGAGTGAATCTGTTCAGCGCGGTTCGTCTGCGAGTGAATCTGTTCAGCGCGGTTCGTCTGCGAGTGAATCTGTTCAGCGCGGTTCGTCTGTGAGTGACGCTGTTCAGTGCGGTTCGTCTGCGAGTGAATCTGTTCAGCGGGGTTCGTCTGCGGGTGACGCTGTTCAGCGAGGTTCGTCTGCGGGTGACGCTGTTCAGCGGGGTTTGTCTGCGAGTGAATCTGTTCAGCGGGGTTCGTCTGCGAGTGAATCTGTTCAGTGCGGTTCATCTGCGAGTGACACTGTTCAGTTGGGTTAGTCTGCGAGGGAAGC
>NW_015505335.1:443587-443897 GCF_001515645.1 Sinocyclocheilus grahami
GAGTGACGCTGTTCAGTGCGGTTCGTCTGCGAGTGAATCTGTTCAGTGCGGTTCGTCTGCGAGTGAATCTGTTCAGCGGGGTTCGTCTGCGAGTGACTCTGTTCAGCGGGGTTCGTCTGCGGGTGACACTGTTCAGCGGGGTTCGTCTGCGGGTGACGCTGTTCAGTGCGGTTCGTCTGCGAGTGAATCTGTTCAGCGGGGTTCGTCTGCGAGTGAATCTGTTCAGCGGGGTTCGTCTGCGAGTGACGCTGTTCAGCGGGGTTCGTCTGCGGGTGACGCTGTTCAGCGGGGTTCGTCTGGGAGTGACTCT
>NW_015505335.1:443945-478710 GCF_001515645.1 Sinocyclocheilus grahami
GCTGTTCAGTGCAGTTCGTCTGCGAGTGACGCTGTTCAGTGGGGTTCTCCTCGGGGTTACGCTGTTCAGCGGGGTTCGTCTGCGAGTGAATCTGTTCAGTGCGGATCGTCTGCGAGTGAATCTGTTCAGTGCGGTTCATCTGCGAGTGACTCTGTTCAGTGGGGTTCTTCTGCGAGTGACGCTGTTCAGTGCGGTTCATCTGTGAGTGACGCTGTTCAGTGGGGTTCTTCTGTGAGTGAAGCTGTTCAGCGGGGTTCGTCTGCGAGTGAATCTGTTCAGTGCGGTTCATCTGCGAGTGACGCTGTTCAGTGCGGTTCGTCTGCGAGTGACGCTGTTCAGTGGGGTTCATCTGCGAGTGATGCTGTTCATTGCGGTTCATCTGCGAGTGAAGCTGTTCAGTGGGGTTCATCTGCGAGTGACGCTGTTCAGTGGGGTTCATCTGCGAGTGAAGCTGTTCAGTGTGGTTCATCTGCGAGTGAATCTGTTCAGTGCGGTTCATCTGCGAGTGACGTAGTTAATCTAGAATATTTCCATAGGCTATACACATTTAGTCATTTTAAATAAGGTCGATATGTATTGTCTTGTAGAAATCTTAAGATTAAAAGAACAGTAGACATGTTTATTAATTTTATTCATTCATGTCACACATTATGAGTTTTCTGACACAAAGGTAAATTTTTAATTGACTATTAAACTGTTTCCTAAGCCGAAAAAGCAAGAAGCCGACAAGGCCAACAGTTTCTCTGACTTTCGAGAGCCCTTCCCAGATCCAATTACCTCCATTCATACCTTCCTTGCCTGGCCCATCTTCTAACACGAGGGCGAGGCCTCCATCCAGGCGCATGAAGGGGAGACAGAATTATGTTGTATTTCTTGACATTGGAAATGCAGTAAATTCTCTGACTAGAGGAAACGTGACTGGAGGCCCTTTACCATCCGTCCTCGGCAGTCCAGCAGCACCAAAAGGCGATCAGCATGGGAAGAGCACGTGCAGTGATGCTGCTACCTTTCTCTGCTGCTGACAGGGCTGGGGTTTTTGGCATCAACAATTGGTATTAGAGTCCAGGTTAGTCATCTTCCACATGCTTTCATATATGACAAAAATAGACAGCGTTTTATTGTTTGTTATTTACAGGGAGGAGATGAAATCATCAGAAAAAGAAGAAATCTGTTCAAAAGAAGAAAAAAAAATCTATAAAAAATGTATATAAAATAAAAATTGTGCATTAACAGTTGTTTCTGCTTCACTGTCATATTGCTTGAACTATAGGCTATGGAAACGTGTTTCCACCACGGGGTGAAAAATATAATGCGGAAATTGGGAGTTTTTATTTCACAATTCACACTTTTTTTCTTGCAGTTCTGAGAAAAAAGGTCAGAATTATATAGATATAAACTCTAATTCTAAGAAGAAAAGTCAGAATTGTATGTAAGCTTGCTTCCACCATCAATTCTTATAATTCTTCTTATAATTGAGTTTATATATCACAATTCTGACTTTTTTCTCACAGTTTATAAAATGCATTGAGAGCTATAAACTGGGAATTCTGAGAAAAAAACGTCTGAACTGTGAAATATAAACTCGCAATTGTGAGAAAAAAAGATGAATTGAGAGATAAAAAGTCAAAATTCAGACTTTTTTTGTAAACTCAGAATTCTGAGAAAAAGTCTGCACTTCGAGATATAAACTCTGATATAGAATAAACAGACTTTGTTCCTTGTAATTTCGAGTTTACAACTTTTTTCAGAATTCTGAGTTTAAATCTTCAATTTCTGTTCGTTTTTTTCCGCCATGGAAGAAAATACTAAAAAAGGTAGGGAAAAAAAACTGAATTGTGAGATGCAAACTTAGAATTCAGAGAGGAAAAAAAAGTAAAAATGCAAAAAAGTTTTTTTGTAGAGTTTGTATCTTGCAAATCAGATTTATTTTTTTTTGTCAGATTGCAGTTTTTCTATTTCACAATTCAGAATTCGAGAAAAATGTCTGAGTTGCAATTACCCTTTTTATTTATTAATTTTTTTTGTTCTGTGGCGGAAACAGGCTTACGTGATGTGCAGTAAAATGAGCTGAAGACCTCATCACAAATATCTGAATCTCTAACATGCTGTATACTAAATAAAAGTCTTATTATCTGCAGGAGGGAAAATCTCCATTTTGAGGACCACAGTCTTAGTGAACATGTATTTAAAGATACATATTAAGATAAAAGTTGTGTTTGGTTTGCCCTCCTGCACTGAGTTTAAATAATCTTCCATGTCTAGGGAACACTGAATTTAATCAGTAGAAAAACCCATTTTCTGTTGATCTGTCTGTCTGCTCAAGGTCGCTGTGCCTAGTCATTGCCATTTCAGTGTCCGTCATTAAGCTAAACACTGACAACTGGGTACGTTCGTGGTCTTCTGCGAGTGTATCGATTGCTCCTTATTTTGTTAAAACTAACTCGATTTAAAACACCGTGAAAAACTTAATCATTTATCTTTTAATTGTAATTACGCTGTGCGGCCCGACAGGTTCTTAGCTTGGTTCTTAATTGTCCTTTCAAGGTGATCTCATTTGTTTACCTCCTCCATGCATACTAAAGATCTCCAAATTACTTATTTTGTTTTGTTTTCCTCTCAAAGGTCTTTAATGAGGTATGTGCTTAGAAATACTCCAATGGCATAGCTGACTTGCCATACAATGACAGGCGGGATAATCCACTGTAAATCATGTGAATATAATCATAGATGACCGAACAAAACAATGAGATTAAATGCAAATTTAGAGGTGCTGGTTAACAGGCAGTTGCCGTTTCAGGCTGTTATTGGGTTAGTTTTAAAATGATTTTTCTCTACATAATTGTGCTGCTTTGAAACAGTGGCACAAAGGGCCATTGATGACTGGTTCACTCAATAAAAGCTGACAGAATATACTGATGGTGTGTAAATAGAATGATATAAATAACAAAAAAGATATTGTGTATATATAAACTATAATGTATAGTTTGTAATGTATATTTTTACAAAAAAAAAATCTGCTTGTCTTGCGAGAGTCACGACGAATATAGAGAGAAAGGTATTTCAGAACTTTCAGCAGTTTAGCGCAATGTCACATTTGTATTACTTTGCGAGCGGAGGTAAACAACCACATTTGTTAGCTCTCTAGTTTGTAGCACTGGTAAGTCCTTATATTTAGTTTTGGAAAGTTTGTTTCATTCTAATGAATCATTCTGTGCTAAACAGCTCTCTCTCATATAGCTTTAGAAAGTCTGATTCATTCTAGTGAATCTTTCGTCCTAAATGAACCTGTCTCTCATACATCAAACAATTCTACATGGCAAAAAACTCTTAGAGTTTTTGTCTTGTTTCTAGTCCAAATATCTAAAAATTCTTAAATCAAGAAGCATTTTAAGTAAAAATTATTGTCTTGTTTTCAGAAAAAGTAAAAATTTTGTTTTTCCTTAAAACAAGCAAAATTATCTGCCAGTGGGGTAAGCTAAATTATTAAACTCACTTAATTTTGACTTATTTTTACTTGTCTAGAAAATGCTTCTTGATTTAAGAATTTTTAGATATTTGGACTAGAAACAAGACAAAAACTCTAAAGTAAGAAAAGCATTTTTTTTGTAGAGAGGTCCGTTTACAAGTTCACTGCACTACAAAAAAAATGCTTTTCTTACTTTAGATATTTGGACTAGAAACAAGACAAAAACTCTAAAGTAAGAAAAGCATTTTTTTTGTAGTGCAGTGAACTTGTAAACGGACCTCTCTACAGTATGTAGCTTAGGAAAATCTGATTCATTCTAGTGAATCAGTTCATCCTAAACAAACCTTTTTCTCATATGTAGCTAGGAAAATCCGATTAATCTGTTAGTCCTACTTCTCTCTTATGTAGCTTTGGAAAGTTCTAATGAATCAGTTTGTCCTAAACGCACCTCTCTTACACAATATGTAGCTTTGAAATGTCAGATTCAGTGAATTCAGATTCAGATAATTCTAGTGAATTAGTTAGTCTCAAATATTGCCCCTTCTCCCACATGTAGCTTTGGAAATTTCGAATCATTCTAAGAGAATTAATCAGTTCATGCTGATTGGACACCTCTTTCATGCAGTATGTATAGCTTTGGAAAGTATGATTCGTTATAGTGAATCGGTTTATCCTGAATAGTCTTCCTTCTTTTATATGTATATTTGGAAAGTCAGATTCATTCTAGGAAATCGGTTCATCCTAAACATACCTTTCTCATATGTAGCTTTGGAAACTTTGATTCATTCTACTCTATTTGTTTGTCTTAAACACATCTCACTCATATGTAGCTTTGAAAGGTTGGTTCATTCTAGTGAATCTGTTTGTCCAAATATACCTCTCTCATACAGTATGTAGCTTTGAAAAGTCAGAATCATTCTAGCGAATCAGTTTGTCTTAAATAGTCCTCCTTCTCTCATATGTAGCTTTGTAAATTTCATTTGATTCTAGTAAATCGATCAGTTTATCCTAAATGGACCTCTATGGTAATTAGTTTTGGAAATTTCGATTCATTCTAGTGAATGAATCGGATCTTCCTAAATTGACCTCTCTTATATAGCTTAGGAAAGTATGATTCACTTAATTGGTTCACCTCAAACGGACATCTCTCTTATACAGAATGAAGCTTTTGAAAGTTTGATTCATTCTAGAAAATCAGTTCTTTTAAATTGCCCTCCATTTCTCATATGAAGCTTTGGAAATCTGATTCATTTTAGTGAATCAGTTTGTCCTAAACAAACCTCTTTCTCATATGTAGCTAGGAAAATCCGATTCATCTGTTAGTCCTACTTCTCTCCTATGAAGCTTTGGAAAGTTTGATACATTCTAGTGAATCGGTTAGTCCTAGACATACCGCTTTCTCATATGTAGCTTTGGAAAGTTTGATTTATTCTAGTGAATCAGTTCGTCTTAAATATTCGTCCTTCTCCCACATGTAGTTTTGGAAATTTCGAATCATTCTAAAAGAATGAATCAGTTTGCACTGATTGGACACCTCTTTCATGCAGTATTTATAGCTTTGGAAAGTTTGATTTATTCTTGTCCTAAATGGACCTCTCTCTCTCTCAAAATGTATGTAGCTTTGGAAAGTCAGACTCACTGGTTAATTCAGATGGTTCTTGAATAAACAGATTCGGAAAAGATTCAGTGTTTCGAGTCCCGATGTGTATTTTCAGTATGTCTTTGACACGAAATTACAGAGTATTTTTAAAAACGTATAATTCATAATTAAATGCATGTTTTCAAGTTTGATGTTGTCACCCTAATTGGAATTATTTATTCATTTAAAAACCCAAACCCATTTACTGTAATTGTAAACTGTAAAAAAATGACCGTGAATTTAACGGTAAAAGACTGTAAAAATGCTACAGTAAAAACCTGTTAAATGGTTAACGGTAAATTCCCTTACTATATACGGTGAAAAACTGTATTGGACATTCATTTTACGGTAGTATACTACAAACCCGATTATTTTGTTGAAATAACTATGTTTCTTAGTTTTTTTCCTATCAGTTTTGTATATTAGGGTAGTGTGTTACACCTAATGTTGTTAAATTAATGTTTATTGTGTTATTGCAGTTTCATGTGTGTTACCATGATGGTGTTTAGTGTTTGTGTGAATGACACTGTGCACCTTCTATATATGTTATTATTTAAAAGCTACTTGTGATGGGCTTTGGTTCATCATGTGACTTTCTCATTGCCACCTGCATTTGGTGGTTATCAGTGTATTACAAAGGTACAGAACAGATTTCAGATAGGTTAGTATATTAACATTATATCAGTTAATGAAATTACGGTATTTAACTGTAAATTTAAGTTAAAACCGTAAAACCTAAAACGTTGCTACCATATTTTGTACTGTAAAATTCCGGCAACCACAGCTGCCGGTTTTTTTACCGTAAATTTTACAGAATTTTTTTTACTGTGTAAGTAACATTCATTGGAGGCACAGAATAGAAATCCACCCTGTTTCACAAAGAGATTTTTGGCCTCGCCGCTGATTTGAAAACTCAAACTACAGTCAAACAGCAAACTGGAAGCGGGCCAAAAAATATTCCATGTTAACTGCTCTGGGAAAATATCAATCCTAATAATTAAGTCTCTTGGGATTTAACACAGACGGCAAATTCCGACAAGCTTGAGATGAATTAGTAAAACTCTTGCAATAAAAGATGAGATATAACACATGGGAGACTGGGGCTACTTGTCACACTGCAGTGTATATTTCTCAGGGTGGGTTTATTTTATGAATTAGTTCATTTCTATTGAAATATTTTGAATATTTAACCAATATTGTCCAGGGGAAATGATACAGCTCATTAAACACATGCTGAGTAGAACATGTTGTTACACTCAAAATCTGCCATTAAATATCATATTATAGGTTCTAGTCTGTATTAACCATTGTTTTGGCCAAAAATATTGTGACAAAAGGCTTAATAAATAAATGAAACCAATAAAAATGTGACCGCTTGCCCTAAGCTGACATTTATGAGTCTTTCAGTTAAAATCTACCTTTATTATATAGTTAGATTCTTGTCTGAATGCATATCAGTGTGATTTTATTGTGTTCAGTTACCCAGCAGATATATCAAAAATATAACATGATATGTTAGTTTGCAGAATGTAATTAATTAAAATGGTTTACATTTATGACAACTTTGAACTAGATGTTTGAACCTCTGATTCAAACACATAGTTACTGTGATATACTGTCATCTAGCAACAACTAGTAACTAAATACTCCTTCCTTTGACAGAATGGCAAGATGAGCATTAATTTTAAGATTACAATGATTATGATGAATATTAATAGTATTAGTGGTAGTAATACTGTTACTAAACATCTTCAACAACTACAATAGCTCATGTTCTGTTTATAATCAGGTTTAGTTTTTTAATTTACCCAGAGCCCCGAATGACCATTAACTCCAAACTTGTCCTTAAAAACCCATATTAAAATAGATAAGTTTCCATTGTTGTGCTGTAAAGTCTATCCATTTTTAATGGTTAATTCCATCAACTGAAGTTGACCCACAAGCATTAACTAACATTTAAACACACAGCACACAATCTTTGCGAGCGCAGAGAAATGTAATGGTTTTGTGTCGGTTATTCAGTTAAGCCTCAGTCTAGATTTAAGGCTGAACACACTGCATTGCTCCTTCCCAATTTTTTGATCTCCTCAAATCCTTTCCTGTAATTTCTCTGCCAACTCGCACTATGGATTACGTAAAGCTGTCGCCTTGGTGGCACAGTGGAAAGAAGTACAGGATTTGAAATTTTCATCAGAAAGCCACTTAAAGTTGGAAACCATAAACAAAGCTTTGAGAGAAGAAGAACCTCCACATTCTCATGCACTGGGAGCTTCTGGCTCTTGGGGGCAGCATGTAGCCACGAAATTCATAATACAAGCCCATTTCAGAATGTTTAAAAGATTATTCCAACTCAAGGATCTGATTTACTCATGTATTAAGCACCTAAATACTATAATGCAAGCATTAGACTGTGTGCAATTTATATTAATAAATGATCAAAATAAAAAGTTTTATTTCTTGTATTTTTTATTTTAATTAATAATATATAAATTACATATTTATTATAATAATATATTTTATATAATATAATGTAGAATTAATATACTATAATAATACAATTACATATGTGATATTCATATTTTTATTCCAACATATTTGCATATTCATAATTTTATTCAAATTAGATATTGAATTATATGTGATTTTTTTTACATATATATATGTGTGTGTGTGTGTGTGTGTGTTTAATGTTCAGACAGACTTATGTGTTGCGTGAAGAAGAAAACACAAATCTGAGTTTGTGCATATTTTACTCAGTACTCTGAGTTTTTTTTTCTTTTCTTACAGAGGCATAGTTTGAAAAAGTCAGATATTTAATGTAAAAGCAACCTCACACATTTTCCCATACAGCAAAAAACAGTAAAGCAAATCAAAAGTTCTTAGAAAAATGTCTTCGTTCTAGTTGATGTTATAAAGAGTGAAATAAAGTATGAACACTGGAAACATTGTTTCGTAAAAACGTACACTGAAGATTACACTTCTCCAGAGCTTCAATGTGTGGTCGTATGTTCTGCTGCAAACACAAAGGCAATAATGGTGATTGCTGTTCTGACCTTCTCATGAACAAACGATCCTATCTGTTCACAAGCTTAGAAAAAGCACTAATAGTAATGTGTTGTGTTTGTCCATCAGATTTTCCCAATAAATGAGTATTAATGACAAGTATCCGTCGGCACATACTTAATATAGAGAGGCTAAAATGGAAATGCACACATGTAGCATAAAACAGAGCAATAAAGAATTCAAATTTAATTAAATAGACAGCTTACTAAATGCTGAAGTATACACATTATATACATTTCCTGGGTTGGGAAAAACAAACCAACAAACAAATATTTTCTTCACTAATATAAACTAAAATATGGGACACTTGAAATAGATATTTTGACATTTGTTTTCTCATATATATATATATATATATATACGGGATCCTATAGTTGAACAATATTCCACCAATAATCACTTAAGCAAAGTAATATACAGCAATATTAACAATGGTCAGTCAGCAAATCGAAATGAAACAATGCTGAACTTCCATTCAAACGTCGAACAAATGGCCGCTTAGATCAATTCACAAAGCGAGAACAAAAATTCATTCACTCGAGTGATAAAAGACAAATTCAATTAGGCTCTTCTTTTCATCCTGAGACTGTCTAAACCAATGACATTTTACAATGACTTTGTGCTTACGTTTGATACATTTTCAGGTTTGAAATAAACGCTCGGAGCTGGGTGGGGGGAGGGATATTAACAGTGCAAGAATATACAGACAGGTATGATGGAAATAGAAAATAATCTCGCTTCTAATGGTTACACACCAATTCTCATTTGTGCTTCATCGAGTTCCTGCCACTTTCAATCTTCCGGCTTGTTTCGGGTGTCCGTACATTACATAATTGTCTGTATCTCTTGGGAACATTCTTTATTACAGGGCATACTTAAAAAAAACACACCCACTTTTACAATGGAAAACAACAGACACGCACACATAAACAAAGACAGTACATGATATTTACATTATACATCTCACATATTCTTGTCTTAAAGCGTAATTATTGGCAAAGCCAAGGTTTTCCGACTTGAGATGAACCACATTTCTTGCCGCTCCCTGGTAATATCTGTAAAAAGGTATATAACAGGCACAGTGAGGGTGGTTGAGAAATCAGTATTCACTGGGAAATTAAATGAATAAACACAGCAACAAACATGACAAGCACATGTCTGTATATTTTGGCACTTGGCAAATCAAACGGGGGTCATTTTGGAAGGGTGGGATAGGGTTTTTTGGCCTAAATGGACCTGGTGTTACAGTTACAAACTCAACAGATTTTTTGTTTTCGATGTATTTTTATTTTGTTTTGGACGATTAGGATTGGTTTAACCAAAGGCAACATTCTTTTGCAGCAGGTGGCGAGTCAAATTTGGCCTTAAAGAGGTTCGCAAAACAACTCTGACTGGAGTCGAGGAGACAAAGAGAGAGAAAAGCCAGACCAGACTAGTGCTGTGAGGGAGCGGAGCGCTATAACGCCTCCTCTGCTGGCTCGCAGTGTTGCCGTGAAAATACTGAACAGAAAAAACAGAGGTGCTAAATGAAGTACTCTTTCTTTTCCTCTGCATGTGCGTGGTTCCCCTCCGCATTGATGATGGCAGTGTCTGCGTCAGGGGCGTCCTCCGCTCCTTTGGCCTCATTGGTTAAGTATGTCCCTGTCCACACAGTCCCACATAGGTCACATAGACACATGAGGTACAACAGTGGACATGTTCAAGCATTTTGCACACTATAGGTGAGGGGGCGAGAGAGGGGAGGGAAGCCGTACCTTTGTGCCTGGCCAGATATCGGCCCAGGACGATGATGAAGCACAGGGTGATGAAGACCACCACAGCCACCACTCCGCCGATGAGTGCGTGGTCGGGGCCGGGCTGCGTCAGCGCGTTGGGATCTGGAGGAGGAGGAGACGGAGAGCACGGCGTGAGAAGACGCTTTGGATTTGTGCTCTAAACACCAGCGGAACAACCGCTATAATTAGCCAATTATGGGTCGTGTGTTAATATAAGACGCGCAGACTCATTACTTCCCACAGTTCACTAAATACAGTGGTAAGCAACTCAGCTGGAGCAGGCAGTCATTTCATTTCTCTGTTGATACCACTCATCTTTTCGCTGAGAAACAGCACAGCTTTGCTGATTTGAAACCATTGCTTTTATACAATTTACAAACCAAAGGCCAGATTTACTATACAGGGGGCCTGGTTTACACATGGTATTAAGATGCATTTTGGTTGATCGGATCACAAGTAGACAATAGAGACACATTCCTGTTCACACCTGGTGTTTGAATCTGTCTCTTTGTCACTTTCAACCACTTTCCTGATTTCTGTGAGGAGAGAGTCTATGGGCGGGTGCACGTATGCAGTAGCCCCTCACTGCAGAACACAAGATCCAGGGGGCGTGGTTGGATCCACATCTAGGGGGTGGAGATTGGTAGGTTTAGGGGTGTAGATGGGGGGGTTTAGGGATCAGGGGGTGGAGACGGGTAGGTTTAGGTATATGTAAGGTGGGAGGAGTTGGATCTGGATCCAACCACGCCCCCTGGATCTTGTGTTCAGCAGTGAGGACCATCTCAATGTATGGGCTTTTTCTGATCTTTCGATGTAGTGAAATAAGTGATAAGCGAAAAAAGCTTGCGCAATTTACATAAGAACATTAAAGGAGACAATGGAAAACGATACGCAGAGCAGTAGCTTTCGTTTCTGCTCCGACAGTCACAAAACTATTCTGAATGCTGTGTTAGAATTAGGGCTTGTATGAGAACATTGTGCTTTTTACATTTTTACCTTTAAAATAGTGGTGTCAATCGATTAAAACAATTAATTAATCGCACATTTTTTCTGAAATTAATTGCGATTAATCGCAATTAATCTCAGTTTATAAAGTATAAAGTTTATAAATATACTTTTATATTGCAATAATTTCACATTCAATCTTCAAATTAACGTAGAAACAACAAAGACAGTATATAGATGAATCCTTAAAGCTACAAAAGATATTGATTTCCTCTTTTTCTTTTGTTCTTTGATTAACAGGCACCACAGCAACTGGGTTATTAGGTTATTTTGGCTGCTTTAAGAGCTGCCGCTGCTGAACATGATGCGGATCTGAGACGCATCATATTTTCTAACAACTCTTTACCTTTTCTGACCCACTTCAGGTCATAGGCTACGTTTACGCGACAACGATGTAGTCAAAAACGGAAACGTTTTTCCCTTGCGTTTTTAAAAAGTTGCACATATACACGACAATGTTTTCAAAACGATTTGCGTTAACACATATCCGCGAAAACAGCCAAAAATGCTATATTACGTATGCCAGGCCAGTAGTTGGCGCTGTCACCTTGTTAGTAAACAGTACATGTGGTGAAGTGACGATTATATGTTGTATATGATGGGTCTCTGCTGTTGGTTGTAATATTGGTGAAGTAAATCCACACTTTGCTGAAGAAGCGTTAGCTAACTCTTGAGCAGCAACAACAGTACAATGTACTCCGCCATTGTTGTGTATGTTTGTTCGCGCTTGCCTTTAAAATTGACACGTACTGCGCATGTCTACATACCTAACACGTGCTATGCACGTGCATGATGTAACCTTTTTCAAAGATTCCTGTATTGGGTGTTTACACAAAAAAAAACGATAACGGTGGCATTTTCAAAAACTTTTTTGAAACACGTTTTCAAAAATATGCGTTTTCAGTCCCCAAAACGCCGTTGTTGTGTAAACGAACAGGCAAAACACATAAATCGTTTTCCATTTTTGACTGAAAACGTTGTCGTGTAAACGGCCCCTTAAAGTCTTTACCAATGAACTGACAAGTTGAATCGGGTGTGTTTGATGAAGGAGATTGAGGGAGAGATGAGGGTGCTGTGGTGCTCCAGGACAGTTTTGAAAACCACTGCATTTCGGAGACATGTTCTTACATGTGACTCATATATAACAGATACTTGTGTACATGCATGCACAGTTTTAAGGCAGCTTTAATCGCCTTTTTGGTAATTTCATGACTGAACTGACGACATAACTATGACATTGCATGCTCGTAGTTTCTTTTACACTTTAATATGAATTGATAAAGGCTATAGTGCGGACCGCCGCATTTGTGCGTGCAATTGACGAGCACAGTGTAAGTCTCCCATTTGATGTGGTTAATTGTGTTAAATATTTTTAATCGTTAAACTGATAAAATGAATCGCATGCATTAATGCGTTAATTTTGACAGCACTACTTCAAATCAAACTTATGAAAGTTTAAATCCCATCTGACTAGTATGCTTCAGTAACGTCCAGTAATGTTTAAGAATTAGGCCAGTAAGCAGAAAGGAGGTGGTCTTTAGTGGCTATTCGAAAGCGTTCAACCACATGAACGTTTACACTACAAAAGCAATCCGGTTGAATGTGTATGCTTAGTATGTCCTCCAGAACTTAAAGTATACTGCTCTGACCCTTCTTGCCACTGAGTGTACAAGTTCATGACAAATTTTCACATCTGTGCTGAGGACGACCTCCTTAAATGCTCTGATCTTTAATGGGGAGTGTTGCTCAGCTTGTCTCTACAGAATCTCTCACAGCTGCTCAAGAGCGTTAAGATTGAGTGAAATACATGTCCACTGAACTGGAAGAGGTTAAATTAGTTTATTTTGCTTTGGCTATATAATTCTAGTGGTGACAACAACCATGCATGTCACTTCTGCAGGCTGCGTCATACTCTGTGAGATAAAGTGTCACTCTTTTCATAGCTTTTGCCAGCTCTGAGACATTTGCATGTTATTTCTCCTGCTCTTCTTCTAGCAAAAATTCACTCATCACTAAATGAAAACTTAAAGTGAAGACCTGATTATTTCAGGAGCCCATTGTCCATTGTTTTTGAATGTCGGTGCTACTTCTGCTATATTTTCACACTTAAAACAATAATTTGGTATTCCTCTTGTACCATTGTTCTCTTTTATCCTAAGAAATAAGTCACCTGTTCTCTCTCAAGTGGTTCCACTGCTGCCAGCATTAAGTCCGAGTATGATTCAGTGGGCTATATAACACTTTTAATTGTCAGGAAATTACTTGTCTTTAAAAGTTTTGGATCAATATACTTACCTGTTGATCAAAAATAGCCTTAAACCTATATACTTTTTTTTTTAGTTAGTAACTTTCAGGAGGGTGTACTCATTTTTGCAACAACATTTTATCACTTTGATAAGAAAATCTTCTTTTGCTGAATAGTTTTGGCATTCTTCCTTGGTAATTGATCAAACAGGCTTGTTGGAACCATATGCCATCCCCATGCAGTCAAATCGAGGAATTGCAAACTGGTGTTAATGCCATGCCGTATCACAGAAACATCCCCAGTAAGTCATGCTGCTTTGAGTTTTGGAGCCCAAGCAACATCAATTCAAATCCAATGTTCTATACTGATTTTCAATAGGTAGCAGGAGGGAGGGGGATTTATCATTACAAACGAATGCTGAGCAGCTACAAAAGACCTGTCATATCTCACACATCCCTGTGAGGACCACAGTGACTCAATTCTTGCAGATATACAACAAGTTTAAAAATGGCAGGGGTTGCGGCAAGCTGATTTGTTTCCTGGGTTTAACTTTGAGTGAGCGAGCGCAGGCTAGGGTGAATTAAGTCGCCTCTGAAATTCTACTGAATAAATCGCCAACTGGAGTCGTGAATCTTAAGCCCCCACTTCGGATAGCGTAGTATGCTAGACAGATAGTGCTTCCACTGCCTGCCTCAAATGTAGAAATATAGAAGTATTAGTTCACCCCAAAATTCTCATTCTTTCTTCCATGGAACATAAAATGTGAATTTTTAATGAATATATATTCATATACTGTATATATATATATATATATATATATATATATATATAAAATTTTCTTCCATGTAATGAAAGGAAATAAGGACTGGGAACGAACGTTATATTGTAATTCACTGCAAATTTGGTCCCCTGCATGCTGTTTCAGTGCAGTGCCTACAGTGAGTTAAACCAGGTAAGTAAGATTAGCAAACAAATCATTCAGGGTACGTTTACACAACAACGTCAAACAGACAACTGATTGTCAAAATGATTTCCGTTCACACGTATCCATGAAAAAGACCTAGAACGCTGTATTATGCATGCCAGGCCAGTAGTTGGCGATATCACTTTATAAAGAAATACTATGTGAACAGGTAAGACACATGTGCATGACATCACCATTTTCAAAAGTTTGTCGTCATGCAAATGACGCATACAAACTTTTCCATTTCTAGTTGAAAACAGTGTCATGTAAATGCCCCCTCAGATCCATTTTATGAACTGGAATAATTGATTCACTAAAAAGATCCATCTTAAAATGATTCGTTCAGGATACTTCTTACAAGAAGGTTTTCAATGAATTACGACTTAAATTTTGGCTTGGTTTTCCACTTTTATGATACTTTGATGGGGATTTTGTAGGGCTGGGTGATAAAATAATACAATTTTGAGTCGCGATAAAATTTGTGTCGAAAACGTTGATAAGCTCTGGACATTTTTACTCCATATGGATTAATCTAACAGCAGAAATAAATGCGATAACAGCCAGTCAGTGTTTGTCGTAAATAGGCTAAGTCTGCATATTCTGTGTGTCTATTCGGTTTCGCCTGAAAACCCAAACTCAAACACGACGCACTCTGTGATTTCAGCGTCTGTGTCTCAATATATCAGGACATGAACACATGTACTTCATCTGCAGAGCTGCTCTGCGAGTCACTTCACAAGCATTACTCCATTTCATTTGAGAAAAACGACTGTCAAACGACAGCCTACACGCTGAAACTCAAAGTAACTTAAACCGAAAGACCTTCAGAGCAAACTGTCAAAATAAAAGTCTTGTTTAACTTGAAGAAATTATGACAGAAATATATTACTATTGTAAAAATATATTACTAAATGTAATTCTCATGTAATAATAATACAAATAATAATACTATTTTTAAGGAATATAATACAACCTGTATATATTTCACTCATTTATACAGTTGTACAGTGCTGTAAACATTTGACAAAAAATAAAAATGCAATGTTTTGTAGTAAATTAATTATGTTTTCATTTCATTACATTTTAAAAGATGGATTAAATTGTTAACATTTTATTAATTCATTTAATTAGACACCATTTTTTTTAAATGATAAAATTGTATTCAATCATAAAAGGAAAACAGAATTTAGGGGAAAATAAAAGAGATTTCATGGGGCACCACAAAAGAAAGTGTGTTCCACAGAAGAAAGTCAGTCATACAGGTTTGGGACAACATATGGGTGGATAGGAGTTACATTTTTGGGTGAACTGTGCCTTTAACCTTGCTTGAAGGGCACAGGAACATTTTTATTTTTTTTGTTTGACCTGGAGCGATCGTGTCCTGACACAGCACCTTTGGCCCTACGTTGGGCGCCATTTCAGTGCTTCTGCAAGGGTGTAAACTTTAACTATGTCTTTATTACACTTCGAACTTGCTCTCATTAGCTCATAGTGATGAATGTCTCTCGCTTCTGCCGCGCTTGACAAAGCGACCCTGGGAGATGTGTAGAACCGGGACTTCTGCAGACCCATTTCTAACACGTAAATGAACCCATTTAGTTCAATTAACATTGTGCTTTGTTTTGAGGCAAAAATAAAAGCCCTGTAGAAATTAAGTTCAAAGAATGGTACACTTTATTGGAGGCTGTTCAGAATGGAGTACACTAATCTTGTCTTGATTTAGGAAGATTTGCTATAACCCACTCTAATTTTGACAGCCTAAGGTGTGTTGTATTTGTCGCTTTTACACATACACAGTCAGATATCAGATCAGATATAACTTGCTATGGAGTTGGCAAAGACTATTTCAAATATATGGTAATTTACAATAAGGTTCATTAGTTAATATTGGTTAATGCATTAACTAGCAGCTATAGCAGTTATTTGTTATAGCATTAATTATTAAAAATACAACTGTTTATTGTTAGTTTATGTTAGCTCATGTCTGTTAAATACTATTAAGAGATACAACTTTTGATTTTAATAATTAGTAAATGTTGAAATTAACAAACAGATTAATAAATGTATTTTTTGTTAACAAATGCAACCTTAGTGTTACCAGATATATAAAGCTCATACTGCATATAAAGCTAAAGCAGTGTTTTTTTTTGTTTTTATAAGTCATTGTGGATGAAAGTGTAAATGCTTCATATTGTAAATCTAAATACATTTAAGAAAACTGTTATGCTGGTCAATAACATTATTTATTTATTTATTTATTTTCAGAAAGTTTACATTGAAAGCTGTTCAGATTTAAACATGGGTTGGATAATTTTCAGTGCCGTTATAGAAAACCAACAATAACGTAAAAAGAATAAAATATCAGAAAATATCATGATATTATCTTGGAGTACCATGTAAATACCATAGTGTGTGTATATAGTTCAAAATATATATGATGGTATCACTGCTTGATATTATGACTGTGCTGTACACTGTACATAATCCTACTTCTATTTTGTCAGACACGCTCTATTTTAAAGTTGATAATTTATACATTTCTACATATACTGTACATCTTGCAGTTGAATAATTTAATTTTGTGTGCTTTGTCAAAACTTGGGGAATTATGAGGATGTGTACATTTAATAGGTCTCTAGAATTTTTTTAAAGTCACCATTTAGTGAATTCAGCTACACATATAGTACAGTAGTTTATTCAACTCCTTATTTACATATTGTCTGAATGTGCTTGTTGAGGAAGATTGATTAAACTTAAATTTGATTTGGGGTGAAGAGTGTGAAAAAAAGTTGAGAAAGCTCAAAAATGCTTTTCAGTTGGTTGCTTTGTCTTTTAAAATGAACTCAACTTTCTATTTTTACAGTTTACTGCCAGCACAGTACTTGGGTTGTGGTATAAACATGGACATGGGCTACAAAATGGGCTTTAGCTTTCAAAAATAATAGCGGGTCTACACAGCATAGCCATTATTGCTGCAGATGTCTTTCATTTTCTCATGAATATGCAGTTTGATAATATAGTTCAGTTTATGCACTGCATTAAGTGCTTCCAGCTCTAAGTGAATGAGCTGTGTAGCGGTTACATGATTTCAAGCTGCTCTTCCAATCTTATTTTTCTCATTTAAATAAGCCCCAGGAATTATATACATTTACAATTTAAAATGTTTATTTTATTTCATTTATTCTCATTTCATTAATTTAATGCATCCTCGATTAATCAAAGTAAATTACCAGTACAATATTGTACAGCGAAAGGTTCACAATAATATTAATAAATGCCAATTGCTTATTTTAAAAGACATTTTTGGAAAATATTTATTTCATGTTACCACTTTATATTTGACTGAAAAACATTCCGTAAAATGAGCATCTGTAACTAAAGTTGGCAGAGCGTCAGCAAAGGGTCGATTCCTTTGAACAGACATGACAGAATAGAAATCACTTTGATATCTCCAAATGTATTTGGTCACAGAGTGACAGCTTGCTAGCGGAGGTCAGAAGCATGTGTATCTTTCTGTTGATAGAGCAAAGACACGTTTTACTCTTTTGGAAATGGAACTCGTTTGTGAAAGTAAAGCCTCGTTCAGTAGAAATTCCATTAGAGATCATTAGTCTCATTCAAGGATGGTGACGTGGCCAAAGACGTACGTCATTGCGCTTGAGCGTTAATGAATGCCATTAAGATCTCACATGTGAAAGGCCGGAGGCACAGAACGGATGTGTTTTATGGCACACACATACCCAATCAGAATCTTCATACATTTTAAATGAACATTTGCATCAAAATAAATCACTGGGGAATTAATTCATGTTGACTTCTTGCTTTACAATTTGTGGCACAGACTCTGGGAAATTGTGCATAGAAATGTCTGTGAAGATATAGGCAGCGCTTTTCATTTAAATTATCATTGGAACGTTTCAGGTTCAAAACAAGTTAAGCCCTATCGACAGATTCTGAGGGTTGCTGTTGATTAACACAGAATACAATTTCTCAGTTTGTAAAAACAAGCAGAAATTGTGGTTACATTAATGCAAGGCTGGAAGGTATTTTGTTATATTTATTATACTGATATTTAAAAAAATATATTTGATCCAGCTTTAAATCATTCTTTTAAATTTTAAAAAGTTAATAAACTTTCATTCTTGGTGTCTATGCACATATTGTGCATTTATCGTCAACTCGCTGACCGATAATCATTTTCTATCGTAATCAGCATCTTGTGACAGATGAATAAATCTTGCTTTGAACTGGTAACGTTCCTCAAAGTATGAGCTGTGTTCTAAATACAGACGACACCTGAGATACTATCTTTACATGCTGCATGTAATCGCTGTCATCTCCACACACACGTTCACTGTATTCCCAGTGGAATAATGGTGTGGGTGGCATAAAATATGATTAGGTTTTTAAATACAAATCACAGTTGCTAATCATTAAAATCAGTTCCCTCATGGGAGAGCAGGCTAAGGAAAACTGACCTAAGATAAATAGTTAGAACACATCGAGGTGGAACATTCAGCACAGAGACCGCAGTGAAAGAGACGATCAAGCTGAAAAATCAATGGTTCACAAAACAAAACAAAACAGGACAGGACAGAAACTGCACATACAAAACAAAACATGTTTTCAAAAGGCCATTCCATGCATAGACTGATGCGTTATAATAATATGTTTTTATGCCAGCGATTCAACAGCTGCAACTCAGTTCTAGTGAGCTACACAGAAACTAAAAGCTTTGTGTTTATGCCTTTCAAATGGTCTACAAGGACACTGAGCTATCTTCTAGAACTTAGTCTTGGTTTCTTAAAGGGGTCATATGACGCTGCTAAAAAAGAATATTATTTTGTGTATTTGGTGTAATGAAATGTTTATGCGGTTTAAGGTTAAAAAAACACATTGTTTTCCACATACTGTACGTTATTGTTTCTCCCCTATGCCCCATTTTTCTGAAACGTGTCGATTTTTACAAAGCTCATCATTCTGAAAAACGAGGTGTGCTCTGATTGGCCAGCTATCCAGTGCGTTGTGATTGGCCGAATACCTCAAGCATGTGACGGAAATGTTACGCCCCCTACCATACTGTGATGCCGTGTCCCGGCGCGACAAGACAAAAACAATAAAACCCATCACAAACGAGACATTTGTAGCATCCAGTGGGGACATAATTACTGATTATAATGACTTATACTGTCTTTTTACGTGTTGCGTTGTATCGCGCCGCGTAAACATAAAACCATGTCTGCATTTGTATAAAACACACTAGCCTATATATTTTTGGGCCTGTTTACACCTGGTCATTTCATGCATTTTCGCTGATCGGATATCTATCGGATTTGTTAAAATGTTTCCATTTACACTTGGCCACATAAATGTGTCGTCGCAAAACGGATATAAATCCGATCTTCAATTCCTATATTTAAATTTAACGAAGTTCACGTCAACGAAATCAAAAGATAAGCACTGCATTTTATTAATTATAAGCTCATTTCAAGATCAAAGACTGCAATAGGAGAGCGCGCGGCATCAGCACTGGAAAGATAAGTTTGTCTTACTACTTTTAATGAAGATGATTGTGTGTTGACTGCGTCTTACTTTCTGTTTCATTCGCAGCAGTTTGCACGTCGGCTTGCTGAAGAGATACTCAGCTACTCGTCCGCAGAGATGCGTGTTGCATTAGCGCAGTCTGACTAATGTCATATAGCCTGTAACACGCTCTCACACGTTTATTATTTTAACATTTTGGGAGGAGTAAAATTTACATATGTGGTTTCAACAACCAGATGCATTTACACTTGTTGAGTTTCGTCTGGAATGCGGCCCAGACCACCTCCTGAAGTGGTTTGAGCAATCGGATTTATATCCGTCTCGAATGCGTTTCGGAGGGCACCTGGTCTTTTCACGATCGGATAGCTATCCGATCGGAAAAAATGCATAAAGTGACCAGGTGTAAACAGGCCCTTTGTGTCAGTACATTATTGGCACATTTGAGCAGCATTAGTAAACTGTGTAAATATAAAGAAATGCCAAATCACATGCAGGTTTTTTCAGACTGGAGACCATAATGGTGTAGTAATTTATTTTATTATGATATGAAACGTCCAATTTTCCTTTCAATAATGTTTTTTAAAATATTGCAAGAATTTCGTGATACTAAACGTTTTATTAATTGTCATAGCAAGTGATTTTAAAAGTAGGATGTCGCACTTTTTATAAGATGACTGAAAATTTTACTTGAATTCGTGGTTTATTCTTACTTTTGGAAACCTAATGTTGTATAATTACTATTATTATTATTATTTCTGTTGTTTCTAGAAGTAGTAATTTTGATAATAGTCAATAGAAAAAATATAACCACACACACATTGTTTGTCCACAGAATAATTACACATTATTAAATAAAAAGCGTCCCCGCACGAACCTCTAACTCTGCCAGCAGGACCTCAATTTCAGACTCAGTAAAGTTTTTATTTTTCTTTGTGCTCGTCATTCTCAAGCATAGAAATTCGGATATTGTTGTGTGCTCTTTTATATGGTAATGATATTAATTAGGGGGCGTTTACAAGGCGGAGATCTGACACCAGTCATCTGTGTACAATTACAAGATCATTTGCGATTTATAAATGTCACATCTGGAAGAGAGGCGTACGCACGTGTTTTTGTGCGCACGTTCGTTTTCTCTGAATCGCACTTACGCACTTTTGAGAAATGATCTTAGAACAAATTTAGGACGGCTTATACGTAACATTTTATAAAATGAGCCCAGCGTCTCCACGACATGGCGGCGGCGGCAACAATACTACAGCGAGAATAAAAGTTACACCTTCTTTCTTTGCGTATACATTTGGGCGGCGTTATACAAATCTTCCCACACAGTGACGTAGACATGTGGGGGCGTGTTTAAATGAGGGGTTTTAGGGGGGCGTGGACGAGTCTTAACTTTTATAAAGAATATCTCTTTGGGTTTGAGATTTTAGTCTTTACAACTTTAGGGATCTTATCTATTCACGAACAGCTTGTAACACTCCAAAGAGAAAGGAAAACTTGAAACTATGAAATCGCATCATATGACCCCTTTAAGATTAATTCTGTGTGGATACTGTGGATAATAAAAGAAAACAGAACTAATGACAAGAGGCAGACTTGGAATAGAGTTTAAACCTCCCAAATATAATGTTTCATCAGAACTTTAAAAGATTCATTTTTTTGCTCAAATCTTTTCTGGGTCAATGACGTCTTTATTTATTTATTTATTAAAATAATACCAATAATAATAATAAAATCATCAACAAGTATTTAATTCATATAATGAATTGAATGTACAGTTTATTTAATTTAATTAAAAAAATTTTTTTACATTTCCGAATTTCTTGAATTCATTTTGATATCTCCAGAAGGGTAATATATCAAAAATGTTAAGGTGGTATAACCATCCTGTGATGATACAATAATTAAGTAGCATTTAAATATAATTTATTAATTATACAATTATCAAAAGTATACAATAAATAATTATACAAAAATTATACAAAATAATCCAAGTTTTTTTACTTCAATATCAAACGATATACAAAATTATATTGTGGGTGAAGAAATTATACAAAAGTATACAATATCGTTTATTTTAATACAAAACATGGTTAGTGTCAAATAGTATTTCAAGCCAGTGAAGCTGAAGATATTTTTACTATATTAATGCCAGTTTAGTCATTTGAGTTACTAGCCTCTTTATCTAATGCAGATTGAGAGAACGGGCATGGCAAATTGGGACATTGGGTCTCATTCACTGTACGTACATTTAAATTTGTACATGAAATCTGTATACAAACGTTTTCACAAACAAACAATGATTCATCATCAACTTTCATACTCATATTTATTCTTAATTTATGAAAAAAATGTAGGAACTGAAACCACACATAAATAAAAATGCATGATATTTGTACAAAAAAATGTCCAAATGCTTTATTTTATACAATTTTATTACTAATTTTTTAACAATGACTGTCAAAACTAATGATTGTCATTTGTGTTAGAAAAACATTGTTAATCATTAACATTTACTTGGTTACACCACTTGACATTTGACACTGAAAATGCCTTTTTCGTTCCTTCCTGCATTTATTTATTTGGAAATTATATATATATATATATATATATATGGTTACACTTTATTTATAGTCCACTTAAGACATTCTATTAACTGTAAGTAACTTTGCAACTAGATGTCAGCTAACTCTAATTAGAGCATTTGTAGACTGTTAGGTTAGGTTTTAGTAGAATAAGTTGCCGTGCTTGCAAAGTTACTTATAGTCAGTAGAACGTCTGCTGAGCGACCATCAAAATAAAGTTTTAGCAGATATTAAGCAGGCACTACTAATACTCTAATGACTGCTAGTTGACTGCAAAGTTATTTATAGGTAGTTGAATGTCTAATGTGAACTATCAAAATCAAAATAAAGTGTTACCAAAAAAATAAATTTTATATATATATATGTATATATATATATATATATATACAGTGGGTACGGAAAGTATTCAGACCCCCTTAAATTTTTCACTCTTTGTTATATTGCAGCCATTTGCTAAAATCATTTAAGTTAATTTTTTTTCCTCATTAATGTACACACAGCACCCCATATCGACAGAAAAACACAGAATTGTTGACATTTATGCAGATTTATTAAAAAAGAAAAACTGAAATAACACATGGTCCTAAGTATTCAGACCCTTTGCTCAGTATTTAGTAGAAACACCCTTTTGATCTAATACAGCCATGAGTCGAAAACCTTTTAGTCCAATTTGCACAATGAGGAAAAAAAGGAATCTCTGATGTAAAAATGTGGAGGTGACGTGAAGTGGCAGCGAGAGAGATGGAGAAAGTCAGAGATGGGAAGAGAGGAAAAGATCAACATTGACGCTGTTAGTTCAAACGTGGCGTGACTGTTTCCGCCTCATTTTTTGCTGTGGGCTGAGTGTGTTTCCCGCAGGGTTTCTGATCTGGGTGAATCTCACGAAACCTGTCAAGAACATGTCTAGGCCACGTTTTTTTTACTTCAAAATCAAACGATATTCAAAATTATATTGTGGGTGAAGAAATTAAGCCTGTTTTTAGTGTTGTTGATGGGGATTTCTTCCCTAGTGGCTGATAATGGTACCACAAGCTACAAAACACAAAACACACTACCGTTTAGGGTTATTTAGAATTTTTTTTTTTATAAGTCTCCTATGCTAAGCAAAAACAGTAATATTGTATTACTGTGATTCCTGTGACGGCAACACTGAATTTTCAGCAGCCATTACTCCAGTTTGATGTTCAAGAAATTATCAAATTTTAGTTTTTTTTTTTTATGTTGATGTGCTGCTTAATATTTTTTGTGGAAACTGGGAAAAAATTTTCTTTTGAGGATTCTTTGTTGGATAAATGGTCAAAAGAACAGCATTTATTGGTAACAGTTTGTAACGTTAATATTTACTGTTCCTTTTGACCAAATGAATATTTCTTTGTTGAATTAAATAATTAATTTCACTATCTATCTATCTATCTATCTATCTATCTATCTATCTATCTATCTATCTATCTATCTATCTATCTATCTATCTATCTATCAAAACGTGCAGATAATATTTATATTTATTTATGCAGATGATATTTTGTTGTGGAGCAAAAATGAATGAATGAATGAATAATAAAAAAAAATCTAAAGTTCATTTTGCATCTTGGTTTCTTCCTGTAGCAAGGCATTGTATTTAGAGTAATTTTTTCTTTTCTTTTCTTTTCGTTATATACCTCTATTCAAGCTTGGCCTCATCTAAACGTCCAAGAAAAATAGAAAATAATTTCTATAGGTAGACTCATTTTGGGACACAATATATGAAGATTTGTCTCACATTCTCAAGTTCCTGATTAACTTATAATGTAGTTTTCTTTTGATTTTAGGGCGAAATTTGACCTGGAAATGTTTTTCACCCATCGGCCCTGCTTTAAGTATCACCTCGCCCAAACTATGCGAAACAGCTTTATTTGCCAGTTGATTTTCTATTTTTATTGTTGGTCAAGGATTCTCCTTTGATTCCCTAATGTTCAATGCTTAACTTCTACATCAGACAAGGGACTGTTTGCTCGTTTCGTCCTCCTGGACTTGAAACGCAGGCTGTTTTGATCAGTCTCTGCGTGGCGTGGGCCTCCCGCACCCTTCCTTTACACGTCTCCCAAACTGATCACCAATACATAATTAGCTCTTTTAAATAAGACCTAAGACTGGAGAGGAAGAAAAAGTTAAAAGAAGTATAAATATACAACTCAGCAGTTCGAGCTGTTTGGCAAGGATTTGGTTTAGGGTCAAATTGCCTCACAAGTGCCTCTGGAAGCATTTCATCTCTTGCTCCGGCATGAGGGCGCGCTTCTGAAAAGACGTCAATTTTATGGATGTTTGCACGCTTTTCCGAGCAAGTAAACGCAACTCTTTTTCATCTGTTCTCATGGTTTTAATTGAGATGGGGTTGGGAGCGAACACATGCTGATTATAGGAAGCAAGCAAAAAATATTTACCAGTTCCAAGCAAGTGCTGGATTAAACCCATGAGACGTAAATGCTGATGCTCATTTAAAAGTCAGAGGAGAACTCGGGGCTCAGAGTTGCCAGAGGGAGTCTCGTCTGCTCAGACCTACTGCTGGGTACAATTAGACTATACATTACACCTGCAGGAGAGATGTCACAGGTCTCTCACCGGCTCTATAACACTCACATAGGAGCGTGCAGACCAATACATGGATTTTCTCAGCCAGCGGAGCAATCGGATTGGCTATGGATGCTGCTGTTTTCTAGCTCATGCATGTCTTTCTGGAAATTCTCTGCTGCTGCAGCCTTGACTTCTGAATATATGGAGGTTTTGGATTTGTCTTTATGGACTTTTTTGAGAGAGTGTAGAGAGTGGAAAGTAGAGGGGGAACCCTGTGAGTGCAAAGCTCTTTGTGTTATATTGATACTACCTAGTCCACAGCTCTAATGAATACGCTATATATAGAGCTACCCATGCATAACTTTAAAGACAGACCGGTTGTGAGCTACAAGGTCAATAAGGGATTGCTATATGTTTTTATTGAAGCCATCAGTCTGCATTATTTCAACTTGTTGTTGAAATGATAATGAGCACGTTTACATGCACACCAGTAAGCTCATAACTCACAAATATCAGCTTATTAAAATAACCAGTTTTCCCCGTTTACATGCATATCAGTTAACCTGACAATGCAAGTAAGCTGCGTTTACATGACTTCATTAATAAATCAGGTTATTTCCCTAGTGACGTCAAAATATAATTATTTGGGTATCTAACTCCGAGTATTCCATACATGTGTCAGTTGTGATGTTAAATTAAGCTTGCAACTTGTCAACTTGCAACATGTCGGGGAACTTACAGCTCATATATTCTCCTCTCATGCAGTTATAAACGCAGCATTGTAACTGAACCACTTCTACTTCTGCTGCATGAGATGAGAACACATTTTTATCATTTTCTGAGTCATGAAAAATTCTGCTTTTGTGATATATTTCCTTCTTTCTTTACTGCAAGACGTTTGCTCGGTCTAGATGCGCTTAAATCTGCACTAACAATGCGTTCCTGTCACGTATCACACATGCGCACTTCAATAAGCCAACATAAAGCGGGTTATTGCGTTTACATGCCGTACGAAATCGGAGTAACTACCTGTTGCAACCGGTTTATGCTTAAGCCGTTTATGACCTTACTCCGATAAAATAAAACGGGTTACCACGTTTACATGACCAAGTGCGTTTTCAGCTTATTAAGCATAATCGGCTTAAGAACGTGCATGAAAATGTGCTCAATGTTTAACAGTAGAATTTGTGGGTGAAAGCTACATTTCAAATTTAAGTTTGTAATGTTGTGATTCACCTTGTAGCTGGTTGATTTGGTTCAAGGCCTCTAATGCCTACCTGTTGCAACCGGTTTATGCTTAAGCCGTTTATGCCTTACTCTTTTTACCTTACTCCGATAAAATAAAACGGGTTACCACGTTTACATGACCAAGTGCGTTTTCAGCTTATTAAGCATAATCGGCTTAAGAACGTGCATGAAAATGTGCTCAATGTTTAACAGTAGAATTTGTGGGTGAAAGCTACATTTCAAATTTAAGTTTGTAATGTTGTGATTCACCTTGTAGCTGGTTGATTTGGTTCAAGGCCTCTAATGCTTTGATGAACATTTCACACTATTACTATTACAACTATTGCTAGCACTGTTTCTGTGAAAAGCGTAAACACTGTTGTACTATGAAAACATTGATATGTTTATTTGAGCATTGGCTCGAACCAATGGGGTGAGTTTGAAGGCGGGGCTAATAGTTGATTTGACCAATGACAGTTGGAGTGGAGGTGTAATGGAAGGAAACCTGTTAAAGGAATCCTAATTTTTATAAGTCGAAGCAGTGATAGTGGTGCAAATGTGACACGCTTCACGGTGTGCTAAATGGTAATTCAATAAAAACAAAACAATATTTGCATTGGTTTTGTTTAGTATATACTGTAGTTTTAAACAATTATTCCCTTGTGGATTAAGAAGTACACTTTAGCTCACTTTAAAAAAAAGTTATATTACTTTTAGAAAATTAGAATATTTTTTTGACATTTAACTGCATTTTAATTGGAATTAAATGAAAATGTACTGTAGTTTAAATTTATATTAAATGCAAATAGCTGAACTTTAAAGCACTTTTATTGACCCAATTAAGAAGGACTTTTTTATATGTAATTTCATAATTACTTCTATTGTCCTTGAAATATGGTTAAAGTGTACAGCTGAATGTACTTATGGATATTTACAGTAAACTAAAATATACTTTAATGTCATTTCTATTGATACTTGTGTGTCACATATTTAAATATATTTGTAACTACACATTTGCGAATTACGATGAAGTAGCAATTAAGCACATTTAAAATATATTAACTTTAAATGTAATATGGAATAACACACTACAGTTAAAATTACAATCAGGTACTCTACAGTACATGTGGTGTAGCCTAGTCAGAATTAGTGTACTTTATTAAAGCACAACAACAGATTATTAAAACAATGATTTTAAATGTTTCATATGACATTACAAAGTGCACTTAAGTGTCTTAAGAAGCATACACTAAAGTAGCCTTTTGTTTAATTAATATTATATTATCTGCAAATACATTTTCTAAAAAATATACTTTTAAGTTCTGAAGTACACTACAAGTGCACATTCAATAGAATTAAGCACACTTCTTTTTCACAAGGGTTAGTTCTAACTATATTAATAATTATTTTTTAGAGGAATAGTTCAGTTGAATCAGCATCGGAACCATCAAGTTCCTTATCATACCCATTTCTAAGGATAAAACGTAAAACAAAACTGAGTAATGTTACATAGCACAGCCCAATTTGACATCCTACTGAACAGAATACTCACATTACACAATTTGCCATTCTACTTTGTATTTATGGCCTTTCTTAAACATCAAACATTCCCATTTCTATCTGTCCTTTGCAAAATGAAGTGTACCTACCAGCAGACACATTAATAAATGGAAATTAATAACGGTAACTGGAGATGAATAGGGAATGTGTGATTTCAACTGACATTTATTGCCACTTGGCAGTCGTACCATTAGCAAATTAGGTTCATTCGAGAGCCAATATAACTCATCCTGAAAGGAAGGGCTTAATAAATATCACTGGGGTGAAGTCAGACATCTATATGATCATCTCTTTAACCTCGGGGTCAAGGTTTGATTGGTTAGCATGGTCTGGTTAGTTTTTGCTAGTAAATGCTGCAACAAAAAGTGTTATTTTCAGTTTATGACTATTCAAAAGTAGTTTTTGCATGTTGCTAATATATCTTTATGCTAACAGATCACTTTCTCCAGATCTTCTTGCTACCTGTTTCATTTGTAGAGCTTCTACACTAGTGAATATATTTATTTTGTGTGTCTTTTTGTCTTGTTAATGTGGCGAAATGAATCTGGGGCAATGGAAAGGCATGGAGAGCTGTGAGCTTGACTTTCAAAAGTCGTCCATCCATAAAGGCCCCTCCTGTTGAGACAAATCCCAGGTCTTTGTTTTTAGTACAACGAATGTGTACCATCCAAATGATTTCTCTCAAAGATTGCTGTTGGGCCCATTAAAACGCGATGCTACAAATCCGTCTCTGTCCCAAGCGCTCTGAATCTTCCTTTCCAATTTTAGCTTGACAAATGTTTTCTGCATTAGAAGTGGACCCTTAATTGCGTGTTGTTCTCTTGCTTTTACTTCCTGCTTTGGAGAACCAACTTATCATTTCTGGCTCCATCTCACTTTGGTGGCAAATACTGCAGCCACCAGCAGTTTCTGCTGTATACCCTCAACACACAAAACCACTGGTAAACTAGGCCAGAAAGAGTTTATTGAGTGCGTATGTGTGTTTTGATGCAGATTACGATGGATATTAACATAAACTTTCACAAATAAAATAAATTATGAGAATATAAAAAATAAACTAATGGATTTATTGCCCTCCAGAGGTTATGCTGACCCAGAAGTACTTACCATACACATACAGTGTAAACTCATCCCTGTTGGTGCCGAGGTTGTTGCTGGCCTCACAGCGATATGTGCCGTTGTCTGTTTTGTTCAGTGTGGTTATGATTAGATCTCTACCCTCCACAATCATTCGTTCAACATCAGGAAGCTCTCCTCCATCTTTTGTCCATAAAACTGGCTCAGGTCTGAAAACAATAGAGTAATTTAGCTTGAGGCCTCAGAAATACACAGGTCAAAAACTCTGAAAACACAAGAATTTCAAAACGCTTGTAATGTTGTAAAGGTTCACAAACATGTTATTTAATTTTTCTGTGTACATATATATTTAGTACAATTATTTTATTTTATTTTTACTGGGTCTTTTTAAGCTTTATTTTGCCTTCATACGTGCTACTGCAAGAAACTAAATAATTTAACAAAGGACACACACATTCCCAAAATGTAAGAAATCTGTTATTTTATTAAAATATTTTATTAAAATACTGAAATTGGGATGCAGTGCCAGAAAATGGGCTGCTGTGCTAGTTTATGTAGATTTATTTTTTATTTTTTTACTGTATATTTAATTGTTAGTTTTACTACATAAAAAATCTGTTCATTTTGTTGAACTCTGTCAAGCTATTTTGGACACAAGAACACACACAAGAACATAAATGCCCCCTATTCTACTTCCATTGTAAATATATGAAAACAATCTCAGTTCCTGTAATCCGTTTAGGGCATAGGTTTAGTAGTCTGGTGGTAGAAAAGATTTGTCTCTCATTTTGTTATCTTTCTGCTCAAGGAACTTTTTACGGTTTTGTCCTCTACCTCTGAAAGGTCGCTCTAAATGAGTTACAAATGTTTCTAGACGATTATATGACTCACTAAATCTCTCCCAAATATCACGATCTGATTTAGTATTATTGCTTTTTGTTCTCTGCATGCAGATAAGGGCCGCCTTGAGACGTGATGATTCTGCAAGTTCAACTTCATAAGACAAACCATATTCAAACAATGTTCACGTAGGTGATTAAAAGAAAGCTGCACTCACAGTGGGTTGCCTTTGGATACACATTCCATTCTGAAGTATTGTCCTTCCTGAGGTACTATTACTGAGCGCACAATCTCTACCCGAGGAGGATCTGGATTGACAAAACACAAGAAAACAAAACTCAAAACAAACAAAAATCACAAAGCAAAACAAAAACACAAAATAAAACAAAAACCACAAAGCAAAACAAAAGCACAAAACAAAACACAAAATAGAACAAAAACCACAAAGCAAAACAAAACACAAAATAAAGCAAAAAGCAAAACAAAAACACAAAACAACCAAAACATAGCAAAAAACAAAACAAAACACAAAATGTAAAAATGTATGAGGAAAAAGGATCTTCGTTGTAAATATTATATACATACAATCAAACATTATACTGTAAACTACTAACATTTTGTCACGTTACACCACTATTTCTTTAGACAAAAATAGCTTGTTAATAGAAACGTTGGACTATTTTGAAAACTTGTAAAAGAGCTACTGTTACACTACTGCTACACATTGCTAAACTGCAGTTACTGTACACACAACACTGTCTCTGCCGCTCTTTAAACTGGTGCTGTTTCAGCTGATCTGAGAGCAGTTTCCATCAAACTAAAGTCAGGAGGGAAACTGATCCAAAAATATGACTCACAGTGGACCTCCAGTACTTCTGTAACCTGGTGTGGCAAGGAGCCCAGAGCTAAGTGCTCCACGACACAGGTGTATGCTGCTCCATCATCTGTCCTGTCCACCTTGAGGTGTATGGTGCTCCTGACTGTGAATGACCTACCAATGGCATTTACTTCCTTCTGACCTGCCAGAACATAGTCACAAGGAAACCTATCAAGCTAATGTTACACATACAGTACTATGCAGGTGCTTCATTTAGTATATCATGCATTATGATTATTAGTTCTGTTGTACTCATGACTGTAATAGTAGATATACAGGCATGCATCAGACACTTAAAATTAAACATATACAACCTAAGCATGTTGGATAATAATTTCTGTCAGAGATTTCAGATGACTGCACTTAGAGTAAATAGCATAATACATTTAAGAAATACCACACAAGAAAGCTGCTGTACCAGTATGACTGCTTTTACACAGAATTTTGATAAACAACAATTTAATATTAAGTAACTTACATTTCAGACACAATATCAAGTTACTTTTTACTGTTTTTTTTCTGCCAATCAAAATAGATCCAAATTAAATCAAAGCAAACGACATGTCTACAACAGCGATTAATTCCTGAATGAATGTATATTTTTGAACTAATCAGTTGAGTTAATGATTCAACAGCTCAATCAAAGACACTCATTCCGCTCCTAAATAAGTTTCTTGAACTAATCGGTTGAGTGAATAATTCAATAACTTACTTCTCATCAGTCTTCTTAGGATGAATTGCTTGCTGTATTACACATTTATAAGTGACATTGGATAAAAGTCTCAACTAAATAAATAACTGAAAATTTCGCTCACTCCTAAACACAATCACTTGTTTGTTCCTGAATGAAGTGAGTGTTTTGAATGAATGACTCAATTGACTCACTCATACAGAGTCACATTGCTGCCACCTACTGGTGTAACAGAATACCATTAATACAGAGACTGACAGGAGCATGCAAACATACATGGACACAGAGAGTGAAATCTGTACTTCCTGAAACGCTGCTGGCCAATCACATTTGAGGTGTTGTATAAGAATTTTTTATTTTCTAATTTACATTTTTATTTATATTTGATTCCCTCATACTATTTGTGATTATACAGGTATTATCCTTAAACGTTGTTTATACATCAACAGCAGCACAAACATTAAATTCTTCTGTTTGCAGAAAAGTTTTTGTTTGCAATCACACAGAAGAACAGCAGTCCACCAATAGAAAATATCCTAATACTATACAGCTCAAAACATTGTCACTTTCAGCCTGGGATTTATTGGAAAGCCCGTGGAAATGTGAAGAACAAAACATAATTTAGAGCTTGTAAGGAATCCTTATAACATCTGTGAGGGTAACAGCACAGAAAGTGATAGAGAATCAGTAACCAGAGACAACAGCAGTCAGGGCCATGTCTGCGTTCTGTGAAAGCCCTGGATCAACAGCATCATGAATGGATAAGTAAAACACCACCCTGGAGGATTGCCTCCAGCAAACATCTCGCTAAACATATACATGCATGACCTGCCCAGATAAAACACAGGAGTATCTCTCTTTCCCTTGAAGCACACACACAGTGAAATGTTCAAAGCATCTTTGTTGTTTTGTTGTCCTTGCCTTTTTTTGTCATCCAAATCTCATATTTGTTGTCTATTCAAAACATTGATGGAACACTGAAGAAAAACACTGAAATGGCAAACCCATTTTACTTCCATAATGTGCTCAACTGGTAGAGCATTGCATTGGGAACACAAAGGTTGCAGGTTCAATTCCCAGGAAACACTAGTATTAATAAAATGCATCCCCTGAATGTGCTGTAAGTCACTTTGGATTTAGCACCTACGTGTATTGTATTTCTGCGTGAAACAGCATGATGTAAGCTGAAAAGGAAAGTCATTTTAGAGGTGAAGCAAACTAGTACCTTTTGATACAAAAGATACGTGTTGGTTGGAATGTGCTTCTTGTATTCATTCACATAAGTCTAGAACTATGGAAGTCAATTATTTACATTTTTATAATAAGTTAATTAAATCATATGCTGATTAACTGACTGAACATATCAATATTAGCTGAAAAGCCAAAAAAGAAGTATAATTCAGATACATTACATATTGTGGCAGATGAAAACATCAAATAGATCAAAAGTGTCTAAACTTTAGAATGAATGTGTCAGTCTTATTTGGCATACTTTTGAATTTTGAATAAAATAATAATTAAATAACTATATATATATAATTATAATATATCATATATGTCATACTGTATTTCATACATTTGCATACAATGGTACTTACATGGCAGACTAGAAATAATACTACTACTAATAATAAAAAAAAACAATTAATTCTAATATGCTGATTTGGTGTTCAAGAAACATTTCTTCTTATTATTAAAGGGTTCATATGATGTTGCTAAAAATAACATTATTTTGTGTATTTGGTGTAATGAAATGTGTTTATGCAGTTTAAGGTTAAAAAAACATTATTTTCCACATACTGTACATTATTGTTTCTACTCTATGCCCCGCCTTTCTGAAACGCGTCGATTTTTACAAAGCTCATCGGTCTGAAAAAGCGAGGTGTGCTCTGATTGGCTAGCTATCCAGTGCGTCGTGATTGGCCGAATACCTCAAGCGTGTGACGGAAATGTTACGCCCCTCACTATACTGTGATGCCGTGTCCGGCTGGAGCAATGAAACAAAAAACATGAAAACCCATTACAAACGAGGCATTTGTTGCATCCAGTGGGGACATAATTACTGATTATAATGACTTATACTGTGTTTTTACCGCCACGTAAACATAAAACAATGTCTGCATTTGTGATCGGAGAAATTAAAACTACAAACACTACTCTACACTGCCCAAATCTCGCGTTTGAATCGTCAATGGGAAATCCTTTAAATGAAAACGTACTTACAGACTGTGAGTCAGAACTGCCGGCATTGTAGTCTACTCTTCCAGGATCAGTTCTGGAACAGTGTTGTAAATACAACTTAACCACTGATTTGTAGTTGTGTCCTCTTTTGGAAGACCAAACAAAGTAGTTTCACTTTCACAACGAAACACACGGCGGCCTAGCGTGAGCTGAGGCCGGGCTTGAGTGAGCAGAGGCGGCAGGCTTGAGAACGGCACGGCCGGCGGATTCGACGAAGGAGCGGCAACCACATGTGACGACCCCGGGATGGACTCCGCTTCATCCACGGTGAAAGCCGATCCGGCGATCCACAGCACGAAGTTGATGTATTCCCTCAGCGACCAGCACAGATCAGCTCTAGGCATGACAAAGCGGATATCGTCCTCTTTTGGAAGACCAAACAAAGTAGTTTCGCTTTCACAACGAAACACACAGCTCTTCACGTCATGGCGGCGGCGGCGGCAACAATACTACAGCGAGAATAAAAGTTACGCCTTCTTTCTTTGCGTGAACATTTGGGCGGCGTTATGCAAATCTTCCCACATAATGACATAGACATGTGGGGGCGTGTTAGAACAAGCCGTTTTAGGTAGGTGTGGTTAACTCTTAACTTTTATAAAGAATATCTCTTTAGATTTGAGACTTTAGTCTTTGCAACTTTACAGATCTTCTTTATGCACCAAGAGCTTGTAACACTTCAAAGAGAAAGGAAAAATTGAAATCGTATCATATGACCCCTTTAATGTTGAAAACAGCTATGCTGCATAATATTTTTTTGGATACAGTGGTACAGTTTTTACTGTCACTTTTGATCAATTTAACGCATTCTTGCTCAATACAAGTATTGAAAAGTAGTACTGTATTTTAAGTATGTATTCATAAGTATGAATTTCTAAATGAATAAATACATACACTCATACATAAAAGACCTCAAGCTTTTGAACGGTACTGTAAGCGGTACTGTATTTTACCATGTCCAAAACACTCATGGTAATATCATGGTACATTTTATTAATGGAGATCATAATATGCCATTATTAGCAACTATGTAAGAGTTGTGTTTTTGTATGAATTCGGGCCCCTGCTGGTACTCAGTATGATGGATGACTGGTATGTAATTTCATATACAGCATCTGGTGATAAATAAAAAAAAAGCGTTGATTCTAATTGCTGTGGAATATGGTGCAGTGTGATATATGGTCAGTGGTGTGAGTAACTAAGCAGCTGAAATCACATCTCTCTTTCGCTCTCTCTCTCAACACTAGCGTTAGTCAGTCAAACGCTCTCTTTGCATTGCCTGCAGCACTGCTGTGCTCCTCTAAATGCATGCTATCATTTGATGCTTCAGGAAGATTGATCACCTTTTTTTGAAGATGAACTAAAATGCAAAGAAATGTTGCCAAATCCCCATTTTTCAGTCCACCCCAACATAAAAAA
>NW_015505335.1:478720-497009 GCF_001515645.1 Sinocyclocheilus grahami
AAAAAAGTCTATTTTGTCATCATTTACTCACCCTCATGTCATTTCAAACCTGTGAAACAGGTTATTTTGAAAAAAATTTATTGTAACGATTTGAGGGTGAGTTAATTATGATAAAATTATTGGTTTTAAATTATGAGTATAAATGTAATTTTTTGGGTGAGTTAAAAAATCAGAACAATCTGAGTCCTTCTCATACTGTCTATATAACAGTGATAACAATAATATAGTTGTGTAAATAACGTTAATTTTGTTTAATCACTCTAATGAGTGTATGTTGTTTATCTCATTCACTCAGATGACCCGCAGAAAAGTCCAATCTGTTATTTCTCACCCTCCTCCAGAACAGACCTCTGTAACGCTTCTGGTGTTTAGGTAAAACTCTAGCAGTCAAAATCTATTACATTTCTCAGAGAAGAGGAACAAAAATATATATTGTAAGTAGATTTTTTAATTTGTATTACATTTTGATGTTGCCAGTGTTGCCAAGGAGCTGCTATGTGTTACTAAGGTTACTTTTTATGCATTCCAAAGCTGTTGCTAGGGTGTTCTGAGTGGCATTGCAGATGGTTGCTAGGGTATTCTGGATTGTTGCATATTAGCAAAAACACCCATCCACAATATATATATTCAACGAAATTAATATAAAGGTTTTTGTCACTGTCCTATAAACAAAGGCAAAATGTAAAAAAAAATAATAAAAAAAAATCAGTTTTTATAGTTTGCACTCATATTTATTTAGTATTATTTTATAAGGGATAAATATAATTATTACTTATTATTATTACTATTTATCCCTTATTGATAGAGTTCCATATTATTATATATACACACACACACACACACACACACACAGTTTATATAGGAACTATATTTTAATTAAATGTATTACCATTTTTTAAACGTAAATTTAAAAAATAAAGGGATCCCAAAAAAGTTCACCCAAAAATGTAAATTCTAACTTCATTTACTCTCATGTCATTACCCTCGTGTCGTTTAAAACCTTTCTGATTTTTTTTATTTTGTCAAAGAAAGATATTTTGAGAGAAGTCTCAGTCTCAAAGTCTAAAAAAAAAAGCGACTTTATTTAACAATTCGTCTCCTCGAATAAAGTCTTTTTTAAAGGTTTTTTTTTTCTTTTGCGCACAAAAAGTATTCTCATAGCTTCGTATAATTGCGGATGAAACACTGATGTCACATGGATTATTTTAACGATGTCCTTGCTACGTCTCTGGACTTGAGAACATTTCAGTTGCATTGCTGTCTATGCAGGGTCAGACAGCTCTCAGATTCCATCAAAAATATCTTAATTTGTGTTCCGAAGATGAACGAAGGTCTTACGGGTTTGAAACGACATGAGGGTGAGTAATTAATGACAGGATTTTCATTTTTGGGTGAACTAACCATTTAAGAACGAACAGTGCAACCAAATTAAGCACACATTTAGGTACAAATTAACCAGTAGTTACTAAGCCCCTGCTGTGAACTTCATGTCCCAGTTTAAGAAAGTCCTTAGGAATGGCTGGTGTAATCCCATCCAGATGTGGTAAAACAGCATGAAAAGCAAGTTAAAGATTGGCCCAGAGGAAATGAGTGTAGTATATTTAGCACAGATCTAGATACAGTAAACTGGCAATCCCTCATGGTTAATAAGCTCTCAGGAGATCCTGGATTTGTGCTGAAGTTTCAAGAGTTGCAAGCACAGCCCGCACTGAAATTTCTGTTGGCGACAGCCAGGGTATCCATCAACGTGACCCGTTCCACAAGGCTTCGTATCTCCCTGACCATCCTAGAGTAAGCAGTATCTCACCATGTTACATATTCTGTTTGGGCTTGCGTATTGGTCTCCAGAAGCACATCCAATCCGTCTCACAAGATCAGATCACAGAGCGAGATTCCTTTGAATTGGAGTGAGTGACAGGCAGTCCGGCTGTGATGCTCTGTTCCCGCATGCCATTGGCCTTTAAGTGTGGCTTGCGTGAATGCCATCTCTGAGTCGGGCCTGTCTGACGGAGTCTCAGGCCATCAATCACCAGCACCAGATCAACCAACTGATGTCTGGGGTAACATATTGGTTAAAGTTGAACTGATGTGCTATGCTATGTTGTGCTATCGGACAATGGATTGACTGAGAGATGCAATTCCACTTCAAAAATTAATTTCTGTCTGATGAGGTACACTGTTCGAACAAATATGTAGTCATGTTTTACCTCATTGGTCAAGCCAGTGTTTACACTATAAGCAAAAATATATAATTTGTGTAACAAATTTTAATATTAAAATTAGAAAAATATGTTTTCTTAAAGCAATTAATACATTTATTCAGCATTTAGTTGATCAAAAGTGTCAGCAAAACATTTTCATTGTTTCAAAAGATTTCTAAATCAAATGAATGTTTGAAACTTATCATTCATCAAAGAATCCTGAAAAAAATGTATCACAGTTTCCACAAAAAATATTAATAAGCACAACAAACATTTCTTGAGAACTGTAGAAATATTAAGAATTATGTGACACACACACACACACACACACACACACACACACACACACACACACACACACACACACACACACACACACACACACATATATATATTCCTCGCTCTGTGATCTGATCTTGTGAGACCTCACTTTTAAAGCCCAGAATAACAGAATACTAAATTATACTGCTGTGAAATGCTTTGTAAAGAGCTGCACAATTCATGAAGATGCTGGTGTAAAGCTGTACATTACGAACCATGTACCACTTGCACACTGACAAAATGTGCAACTGTTCATTGCACACAATCAGCTCTAGGCTATCCGGGGGGATTTGTTTACCTTGCACCTCCTTGTCGTTTCTGAACCATCGGATGTCAGCAGCCGGTTTGCTGCCAGATGTGGTGCATGTCAGTGTGACGTCCTCCCCCTCCTGGGCAGGTCTCGAGAGGCCTGTGATTTCTGGTTTCGCTGGAACACCTGATATACAAACAGAGGAGGAGGATTACAGGCAGCACTGATGGAAACACGCGTGATTCTACGATTTCAGTCATAGATGGGCTCAGCCCCCCACCTGCACATGATGTGGCTCAGAGGAATATTACTTTCCTGAAGCTCAAATGTTGCTTGACTGACATTTTTTTTAATAGAAAACATGTTTGTCAGTTTATATATAAGTTTGTCAATATATATATATATATATATATATATATATATATATATCAATACAGTGACAAATTCTGCTCTATGGTATTTTGTGATTTTCCTGGAAAAGGAAGCATTTGTTGAGTGATTGAGATGGAGAATGCAAATGAGTTTTGGTTTCTAAGTCTTTTCTACATCAAACCAAACCAAAAAAAATGTGTTATAATGAACAAATTAGAACATTAACTTAAAGCCTGGAATACACTACACAATTTTTGCCCTGATTTCCCACCAATTTACAGTCTGGAGAAGTTGAAAGTCGAAAGCCAGTCTGCAGATTTGAGTTGACAGATTTCATAGAAAATCGCGTAGTGTATGATGCTCATAGACACCAATGTTTTAGCTTCAGAGTATGTTTCCATCCAGTCGGAGGACATCATGTTCAGAGGATAAACATGTTTGATATTTTCAGTCGATTTTTGAACACATTGTTTTCATTTGTAATGCGTCTCCTAGCAACAAGGTGCACATTTCTGCTTGAGTTTGTTGTGATCAGAATAACTTGAAAGTCTGGTAGTGTGTGATCCTCAGTTGTGTAGTGTATGATAGCCAGTTTTCCTTTGTCACTATTTACAAAGTCGGTAAGTGTATGATGCCTACTGTTCATATTTTAAAAGTCGTCTAGTGTTTTCAAGCCTTAACATTTTTACATGTTTACATGTAAAACATGTAACATAGACTAGTGTGAAAAAAATGGCTTATTAATCTTGTCTGTATAATGTCATACATCCAGTTACAATGTAAAGATGCTAAAGTCTAACATTTTCAAAGAATTGATAACGGACTGTTTACACAGAAAACAAAATCCACCCACAGGTTTTAAATCTATAACAAACAAACAAACAAACACACAAACAACAAAAACTATTTTCTGTGAATGTACTTAACAATATGTATTGTATAAAAAAACTTTATATAAACACAAAGTAGTCCTACCACTGTTGGATGATTTAAAACAAAAATTATGATTTAAAAAACAAACAAACAACAACAACATAAAATGATTTTAAAACAAAAAGAAAATTAAACAAATACAGAAAAACTATTGTCTGTAAAGTTGTGTATAAAAATAAGGTAAAAGTAGTTCCACCACTGTTGGAGGATCAAAACAACACAAAACAACAACAACAACAATTGTTTGTAAAGGTACTTGTAAACTATATGTATTGTATAAAAAACCCGTATATAAATATAAAGTAAAATTTGTCACACCACTGTTGGATGATGTAAACACACACACACACACACACACACACGGAAAAAAAAACATTGTTTGTTAAGCTATCTATTAAACAAGATAAAAAAGGCAGAAGCAGTCCCACTACAAAAACAAAGCTAAGCAAATGTAAACAAATTGAAAAGTTAAATGTTTGTAAATGTACTTGTAAACAATATATATTGTGAAAAGCTGTATTTAAAAATAAGGTAAAAGTAGTCCCATCACTGTTGGATGATCAAAGCAAAGCAAAACAAATACAACTAAAAAACAACTATTAAACAACAGGTACTGTGAAAAGTGGTTTATAAACATACAGTGTACAGAGTGAGCATTGCAGAGTCTAGCACAAGCTGATCATAAACCAAAGCACACAGTGACACATCTAATGGCTCCATCAGCCAGTGTGAAATTCTCTCATTGACATCACTCCCTGTGCCACCAAAGTGCAAAAACAAAATCATATGATGGGAGAGAACTCACTGACCCCAGATCAGTGAAGAGCATGTTGACCTTAAAGGCACAGATTGATGAGGATGAGAGGGAGACTGATCTATGAGAGGTCTTACCTAACACAATCAGGAAGGCCTTGGATGTCTTGACAGGCATGGTGAAGAGTGAGCATGTATACTGTCCTTCATCTGACAGAGTAATGTCACTGATGCTGATGGTCAACTCCTTCCAAGAGGCTCGAACCAGCTCAATCCGGTTGTCCCTTAATGCTAAGACATAAAACATATGATTAGTGATCAATAACTAATCAGTAAGCTAAAAAGGACTTTTGGAGAAACAGCCAACAGTCACGTTGCCTGAAAATGTGTTTTTGTGGTACAATGGTAAAGTGATGGTATCAGATGTTAATATCACAGCATGTCTAATTCCGGACACAAGTAAAGCAAAAAAGTAAAGGAATTTTATTTTTATCTGTTTAAATACATACAGGGTTAGGCATACACAAATAATATCTCAAATGAAAAAGTAATGAAAGAAATAACAATCTTGAGGCAATGAGCAACTCATAAAAATGGACAAAAGGATTCTACTGTATGCCTTTAGATAAAATATAAATCCTGCTCCTGGGAAGATATGGCCAAATAAACTAAAAGACAAAGAAAGACACCCTCTTGCTCAAACAAGCATTATACAATAAATACAGGATGCCAGTGTGGGTTTATTTTTCAAAGTCAATAAGCAGGCATTAAATATCAAATAATATAAAAAAGTGTGCATGCTTTTGCATATACTAAAGTTCATGTGCTGAAGTTCTTAAACAGCATTGTTTTAAAGCACTATGTTGGTGGAACCATTCATATAATTTTTTTAATGTAATGCAATTCATTACATGTCTGTCACACTATCACCATTGTTTATTCACCATGGTGTCAAATGGCATTTGTTTGTACTTCAAACAATATCACCCTGCAACTCTTGCTGGCTTCCCCACTGAAGCTAAGCAGGCTGGAGTTTGGTCAATATCTGGATGGGAGACCTTGTGAAGATAAGGCTGCTGCTGGAGGACATAGTGAGGCCAGCAGGGGCGCCCACACTGTGTGCCCCAATATGATGTGGACACTATGTAGTAAAAGACAGCATCCTTTGGATTAAAAGGTAAATCTATGTCCTGATACTCTGAGGTCTTTGATCTTCTAGGGTGTCTTTTGAAAATAACCTCAGAACCCTGACCAGATTTGTCCACTGGCCTCTATCAAACACACACATTCTTGAGAAAAGCACAAAATTTTACAAATTATTAATGTCATGGTCCATTATTGTTAGTGAACCACAGTGTCTTTTTGTAAACAAATATCTTGGAGGTAAAGCTTAGTACTTATGTTCGCTTACTAATTCATGACATTATGTATTATTCATAGTTTAGTCCCACAGTAGTGAAAAACATGTTTTTGAATCTTCCACTGTTCTGAATAACCACTGCGACTGACTGTCACCGTCACACTGAAGCCATTTGTTGTCTCTAACTGGAGTTTTAACATTTTCTACCTGTCTGCCACAAGCAGCCATTCATCCATTATGTTTGCAATTTCCAAGAAGAGTTTGCACCAGCTGAGAGATTGATGAACAGAAAGGTCACTTTATCCTCCTCACCCCACACCGTCTAAAAAAGCACAATTCACTTGTATTGTGTCATTGAAAAAAGCAAGAGAGAGTGGCTTTTCATTTAACATCTCACAGATGTTTTGCTTTAAAGTTGGCATGTATCAAAGTTGACACTGTTTATTTTGTTAATGCATTTCATATATACTGTATATATACAGTATATATAATTTTTAAGTCAGTTAAGCCAATTGCATACTTGGAAATATGTCAAAATACAGGAGAAAGGTCGTTTTTTTTAGACACTTTAACAAAATACATCATTCTATAGATTGTATAGGGTGTCCCAACATGGTTTTCTTTCAACATTTGACATTTGACATTCGCTTTTGGTCTCTGTAAACTGGGCAATTCCTCATAGACGTGTTCACTGTCCTTTTGGGAACATTGTTACCAGAGCCGATCCTCCCTATACACAAAATACGCAAGCTGCGTAGGGCCCCCGAAACACCAGGGGGCCCCCTTGCTCTCAAAGATGATTTAATTTTAGTTTTGTTTTTGAATTTGGACAGCGCTTATGAAAACATGAATGATCATTTCTTTTAATGCAGTGTGCTGTCACTCTTTCTATGTAAAAATCAGTCAAATCATGTAATGCGAATGTCGTACAGTTTTGCCCGAGACTAAAAAACGTGTTGAAAGCGTACCGAGCCGTGGAAGAGACACTGTTTCCCAAGCGCTTTCTGCGAGTGCGATTCGAGACGGAGTGAAACACGGACAAATGCGTTTCATTCATTCGTTCATAACACCTCATACCCCACTCCACTGCCCCAACCCTCTTTCGAAGCCTTTTAAATGTACATTAATGTTAAAAAAAGACAATGTGTCTCCAAACAATAAGATCTGACGCTATAAGACAACATCTTTCTAGAGGATGTGTCAAGACTGTTTAAATATTCCTTCTGAATTGTGTGCTGAGTTATGAACAGAGAATGAATAGAGGGTTTGTGGAGATGTCAAATGCGTTTCATTCATTCGTTCATAACACCTCATACCCCACTCCACTGCCCCAACCCTCTTTCGAAGCCTTTTAAATGTACATTAATGTTAAAAAAAGACAATGTGTCTCCAAACAAAAAGATCTGACGCTATAAGACAGCATCTTTCTAGAGGATGTGTCAAGACTGTTTAAATATTCCTTCTGAATTGTGTGCTGAGTTATGAACAGAGAATGAATAGAGGGTTTGTGGAGATGGCAAATGCCTAGGGGGGTTTTGGCATGGAGACATAGTGGAATTGGATAAAGGGAGGAAAGGTGATCAGGTCTGGACTCTCTCTACACATGGGCCTGCTGATAGAGTCCAACGAAACCCAGTGAGACAAGGACCATCAAAGCTTAGGAACAGATGACACATTTCCACCAGCCCATCCCTCTATCTTACTCAGACACAGAGGGAGGAATGGAAGAAAAGAGTGCGCTCCCTTGTTGTTTACAGAAAAGACAAACACATACACACTCATACGCCGAGCATCACAAAGGTGATGATAAGCTGCCAAGGCGAGGAACAGTCGCTGTTTGTACCACATCCGAGGGTTGATGGTACAATGCCTAGACTCTAAAACGCTTGGCGGTCTCCATTTTAGCCGTACAATGATAACATATAGGGATGTGGGCATTGAAAAGAACGAAAGAGAAGTCGTTCAGTTGTCAAATCTGTCTCTGCACTGGGGTCAAATCAAGAGGTGAATACTACTCTCAAAAAGAGCTTGATACAACAGTCTCGTGATGCGCTGGTTCATTTCACTTACACTGAGACTTTGTGCTACATCTTATTCTGACACAATGGTGTCAAGCTCGAAACATTATCCCAAATCCATTGCGAGAAACAAGTATACAAAAGTTTGAATAACCCTACAGACAGCTGTTATCAATGCAACGCAGGCCAACAGGGGCTGGCAAAACTCCGCATTCCACATTTCCAAAAAAAGAATCGAAAGCCTGCCAGATGCCCAGAGTTAGCTCCAATCTGTCACAACCTCCGTGAAATGCCAACGTCTGACAAAGCTCTTTTTCCAAGAGCTTAAAGAAGTCAACATGATGAAATGGTTGGTTTCCAACATCCTTCTGACTTCTTCAATGCAGTTTATTCCACTTAGAGAGCAGCATAAATCCCTCGGTTCGATTTTACGTCCTTCTCTGTCTTTTTTTAGGAAAGAAGGGAACTCTGCAAGGCTGACTTGTAGATGACCCGACAGACATCCTGGCATTCCCTTGAGCTGGAGCAATCTGACGACTGCCTGATGGTGTGGACCCCTGTTTAGCATGTTTAGGTGGTGCTTTTCTCTAATAGTGGCATTGATTTTATCTAAGACTTTATGGCTTACAAATAAAGCAGGCACACACTACAAGATAATGGGGCTAAATTTGGGCCATATTCTCCCCTTCCAACAATCCTAAGTAAAGTCATGATTATCTTGATGGTTCTACAGATTATCTTATCAGATTTTCCTGTGGTGTAGGGTGTGTTAAGAGTGATTGAATCAGCTTGGAAGAACACCGGGGCCACACCGATCTCAAATTGTGAATATCCAACATGTTGAATATTTATGATCGAAAATCCTGTTGTGTGGGGGGACCCCCGAGGACAAACAAACATGCACTCTGTAGATTGTCACATGGAACGAAGCCATTTCCAATCAGAAAGCGAGCTGACAGAAGACGGAAACATTACTAACATTACTCATCTCCAGCTCGTACTGTAATATGTAAAGTCCACGTCCACGCCATCATCCACACCTTTTTATTTTTCTGTGAATTTTTGGTAAAAAAGACATCTAAATACAATTATCGCCATTTCTGCTTGACTGCCATCCACCAGTTGTTTATGCTAAAGTCACATTAGACTGTGAGAGATTTTCGCGAGATTTCCCGTGTTCACCGTCTGGACTCTGGTTGTTTGTAAATGGAATCGGTTTGTGTGTGCTGTGCTGTCTTGGTCACATCGCGGCACTCCACACACTATAGGAACAAAACTTTCCAAATCGATGGTTTTTGATGTTATGTGTGTCTCAAATTCTCACATTTTGAAAATCTGATAAGATTTAGTGTGGGCCAGCCTTAAAACTTGGCAAGACGAATTATAGCCGAATTTAAGAAGACAGCAGTGGGGAACAATGGAGCAGATTGTGAATGGTATTTTCAAGGTTTTAAGTGCATGTGGATGCGGGTACGGTTGGACAATATTGTGTGTTGGTGTTGTAGCTCTTGGAAGGAAGAGAGCCGCCGACAAAATGTCTTCACACCTTACTTGTGAACAATCATTTGGCAGTGCACTTTGAGAGACTCCCAGCACTTTTCCACACGAGGCTCTGAAACCACATTCAACATCCAACTTTGGAGCCAAGCTTCTACTCTGACATAATCAGATCACTCAATCTGACGAGAAGACGGAAAATGGGCGGCATGAGCGACAGCGGCTCGATGGTTTTTGATGTTATGTGTGTCTCAAATTCTCACATTTTGAAAATCTGATAAGATTTAGTGTGGGCCAGCCTTAAAACTTGGCAAGACGAATTATAGCCGAATTTAAGAAGACAGCAGTGGGGAACAATGGAGCAGATTGTGAATGGTATTTTCAAGGTTTTAAGTGCATGTGGATGCGGGTACGGTTGGACAATATTGTGTGTTGGTGTTGTAGCTCTTGGAAGGAAGAGAGCCGCCGACAAAATGTCTTCACACCTTACTTGTGAACAATCATTTGGCAGTGCACTTTGAGAGACTCCCAGGCTCTGAAACCACATTCAACATCCAACTTTGGAGCCAAGCTTCTACTCTGACATAATCAGATCACTCAATCTGACGAGAAGACGGAAAATGGGCAGCATGAGCGACAGCGGATGTGACTGTCCCGCAGCTGGCAACGTCAATCTTGGCATTTAGAGAAGCCAGAAGTCCCACTCTCTGCAATTAGACTGCTCCAACAGCCAGCTGTGATGGGTCACTATCTAGACAGGCTATGATTATTATAGGGACGTGAGCCTGTAGTTCCATTGCAGATAGGAAGCTACTTCCCAGCAGCTCTCAGGGGCCAAGAAAGTGCTCTACTGCAGGTGGCCATTGACCGGAGGTAACAGATCTTATAAACCAGGTGCAATGGATAAACTGATGTGATGACATTTGAACACTTGTGGAATTATTAGAGACTTTTTTACACCGAGTTATACCAGGTCAGCTAACAATGGGGAATAAAAGAACTAAACTAGAACCTAATTCTCTCTGACAAATCTCTAAGATAGGTTCTTATGCTACATCACAAAAAGTTAGCCTTTGTTCGCCAAGCTTGTTGCTATATCAAAACACAAGACAATACATTTTTGGGTCAGTCGAAGAACACAATGCTCTCATGTGCGCTGTATTACACTGAGAGCATGTAAAATTGAGGTGCAGGACCTACAATATCCACAGCTCATCCAGAAATGCAACTGCTCACAGAATATGCAAACATGCGGAGATTGTTTCATCAGATAGGACTGGCTGCTTGTTTACCCTTCTGAGGAGGAACACCATTAAAAGCATTCCCACAAAAATAGTGGGTAAACAAAGTGAAAGTCGACCTCGAGATCATGATGTTTGAAGGTGGCAACAGGTGTTTAACCATTGATCGTCCACTCTGTGAACATCAACCTAAATGGTCATTTGTTAATAATCACTTTCAAACTCAATCAACCTTTGCCCATCTTCACATTCATCAACAACAAAAATGTAAGACCCTAATGAACCTAATGCAGTCATTGTAGAAACCATCCCTTATCTCTACCTAACAGTACCCTTAATGCTAAGCTACAAATAGAGACTTTATGAAATGTCACACAGCACTTAACATTTCATTTATCGACTGGTAATGCTATAATGATAGGAGCCCATTAGAGGACCATTTGGCTCTATGTGAGGTGTTGAGCTTTAAAAATGACATTTAAGTAAGTGTGGAAATGTTAGATGACGATGACTTGTTTCACGTGTCTTGGAGTTTGGAGTCAAAAGCGTGGTTCAGAAAAAAAAGAGAAAAACGGAATTACTTTTTAAAAATTCACAACATTTACAGTCTATAAGTGTAAAAGTGTTTAAGGGAATGAAGCATTTAGGCAACATCTCAAGTTTGATCTTCTTTTAGACAGGAGTAGAGCTGTTTCAGTGCTGTCGATCCCGCTAAAAGTTTAGAGATGACCAGAAGAGATGTGGAAAAGTAATGAGAACGAGGTTAGGAAATGTTGCAAGCCAAATTTAAACCCACATTTCCCACATGAGCACCGTGACTCCATATAACAGATTTTGTAGTCTTATATTTACATTTCTGCATACTGTAGACACTTTTATCCAAAGCAACTTTGCCATTTGAGTTCAAGGTACAAATTTTATCAGTTCATGCATTTCCTGGGAATCGAACCCATTACTTTGGCATTGCTTTAAATAATCATTTAATATGTGCCTGAAATATGCCTGTACCATAAATATAACAGAAAAATCAGCTACTTTAGAAATGATCTCCGAGATCTCACTTTTTGTACTTTTATAAATATACCGGACGTGTCCTTATTGTCCTTGACTATTATGCGACTTGAATGTGTGTTGGACTTTTTCATCTTATTCCTGAATAGGATTTTGCCCCACACAGATATAGTAAATTATCACAGTCTGATTTCTCACATTTATCCCACAGTGGTGAATGCTAATATAAATCATGATGGCCTCAATAGTACACTAGGGACAAACTGGAATTGACAATGTAGAATGTGCTGATACAGTAAAACCTGAAGCATTAAATATACCCCTTCAAAAAGTATAAGGAAAGGGAATTTACTAGTATATCCTCGCAGACCTTTGTAGACTTAAACATAACCAGACGACTGTACAATGTCGCAGCGCCTCATGTTGTCCTCTCTGCATTTTGCTCACTTTTGAATCTTCTTATCTAATGAGAAATTGAACTAGTCCATTAATGCAGTAATTTAGAACATAACAACATTTTGATTGCCACAGGCCAATTAAGAGCCCACTCTGCAATTTGACCTTTTGCAATTTGAGCTGAACATCTCTAATGAATGTCAGGAATCATGCGCCAGAAACATTTGAGATACCCACTGAAAAAGCAGTTAATACTGCCACAGCTCAAAAAAAAAAAAAAAAAAAAAGAGATATCAATATGTATACCGTAAATGGCATTTGTTATAGACCGTCTCAGATGCATAGAGTCGGACTTCAGCTCCAATTCATCTACATTTTCAAACACATCTGGGAAAGATACATACAGTATGTCGTACCACAAGATAGAGCCCTGAATTATTCAGGATCTGTGAGGTTACATTTCAAAATAAATGGCAGCTAGGTCTCTCATTATGAAGTGCAAAGGAATACCTTCTGCAGGTGCTGTTTTCCCATACGCAGAGTCTTTACATTATGTTACAGTGGAGCAATAGACATTTGGGCATATACACTCTAATTTATCCTGCTCTAGCATGATGAATCATATGCTGTGATCGCATTAATAGTGCACGATAAGGGAGACATATGGCGCTTATCGATTTTTCAGTGGTGGCGACTCATCATCACTTCTCTCCTAATGGCCCTGGGCTAAAATGGATACACAAGCTCTTGAGGCACAGGACTGGACATCTGGTCAACCACACCAGTTTCATGGATGCTTTTATCTAAACCAAAGTACAAAGTACACTTATTACAGTAACAATGGCCCTAGAGGAGAGGTTAAGCACCACATTGGGATGCTTAGGGCTGGGCAATTGTACTTTAGTATTATTTATATACTATTATAATATTATTAATTTATCATTTGAATTCTGTAGCTATTATTTTTATTTTGGCATATTATTATTTATTTAAGTTACAGTATTAGTACATTTTTTCTTTTGTGTTTTTGTCATTTTTATTACAGTAGGTTTTTTTTATTCCTATAGTTTTAATTTATTTTATTTCAGCAAGACATTTCTTTTTTTAAAAGAATCATTACTTATATTTAATTTTGTTCCCACTTTATTTCAATTGCTGAAAACTATTTTTTATAGTTTTAGTTTTAGTCTAAGTTAATGCTAATAACACTGAGGCTGGGTGACACAAAGTGGCTCAAAAAAATGGGCTCTCTCTGTAAAATATTACACACAGTAATTAATAATAATGAAATTAATTAAAAAGGTTACACAAAAACAAACAAACATAAATAAACAAATAAAAAATGTTATTTATGTTTTCCCACATTTTTTTCAATAAATAAATACAAGATATCTTATTTAATAATAATTTTCATTTTTGCCTACCAATATCACAATACACAGTATCAGAATATATAAAATATATTTAAATATATAATATAATACATACCTTTTTACTAATACATTTCATATGAAAATTGAGAAATTTATTGAAAAACAGAAAAATAAACTAACCAAATGTAACAGTGTTTTTCAGTTTGCTATTACTGAGTTTAAATCATTGAAGTTTTAATAAATCTATCTTAATGCTCTCATAATGACACAATATATAGAAAACTTAATTCTCTCATCATTGCCATATAAAAACCACATTAAAATTATATGTCCTTCTATGAGTCTATTAAATTATGCGTTGCATTAATAATATAAAAAAAATGTAGCTTAAAATGTATTTTCCCTAACCTTAAAAAAAAGAAAAAAACCTCAAAAAGAAAAAAGTAGAAACAAAATTATATAAAAAATAATATATAAAATAATTTTATTCTGCCAGTGAAATCATAGCAATCCATCAGGCTTAGCCACTCTATCACACAGTCTGCACACAGGCGCCCGCGCCGGTGGGCATTATTATGGATAAGCCACTGATATATAATTCAGAGGAGTGGTGGGTGTTTGTATAACGCAGACTTCCTGTGTCTTCACTTGGAAACATGCAGAAAAGAAAAGTATCTGGTAATCTAGGTGGGGTGGATTTAGGATTTAGCCCAGAATCACACCTCCCCGCAGACTCACAGTGTGTTCTGTATGTGAATCACACACACTTACACACCTCTCTGCATATCCAGTCTCTACTGACACTCTCTTCACAGGCTTTTCTTAGACATAGCCCTCATGTAGGAGTTGCCTCACACAAACGTTTGGTGATGAGGCCAAATGACAATGAATGAGGGCTATCTAGTCCGCTCTCTTCTTCACCATGGTACAGTGTGTAAAAATTGCAGGTTGCTTCTGTAGCGATCAGCTGTATCACTCCAAAGAACCAGAATGTCACTCCATCTGTGAGCTATAGGCCGCCCACTGGGTTGTTGGCATGCTGGGAACTAAAGTCTTGTTAAGGGTTTAGAGCAGAGGAGGAGAGTAAACTTGATCAACCCATCCTCTCTTGGTCCGAAAGCTGATAATTTGCAAGAAACAATAAGAAACAATATAATTACTGTTGTTGCAGGCATGATGACTGCTGTAAAGTCTATCCATGTTAGTAAATATCTAATAGGTTTTTACTATTCTGAAGCAGTGTTAATTTCGTCAACGAAGATGACGACGAAAAATATTCGTTAACGACATTTCTTCTGTGACCAAGACGAGACGTTGACAAGCTAAAACTAATATCTGATGATAAAAACTATGACGAAATTTATGATAGAAGTGCTCTCTCTCGCGCACGCTCCACTTCTTCAGTTCTCATATACAGCGCGCGATCAGTTTACAGTGCTCAAATACACACACAGCAGTCCAAATGTCTATCATGTAGAGTATCTCACGTAAATACAGTCGGTTATGGATTAAGTGAATGTAAACAGGTGGGTGAAAACTGAACGTGTGTCAGTATTACATGCAAGCCTTCCGTCTTAAAGGGACAGCATTCGTAATTAAGTACCTATCTGTGTCATTAATGTTAACCAACAAAATATGTTAAATAAATGTTAAGTAAACCTACTGTATCTGAAAAATGAGTTTAATTTGTATCTCTTTTGTATTTGTCTTGTCTTATTCTGCTTCTTTTAAAAATATATATAAATGATAAATGATATATGTTATATATATTTTATATATGAACAACTATAATTTTTATAAGTTGCTCCCTTTTAACTACTGTTAAAGGCATAGTTCACCCAAAAATTAAAATTGACATCATTTATTTAAGTTTTTCCAAATTCAATCCTTGATTCAAATTTCACATAAGCTTAATTGATTTAGTCTAAAGAGAGAAGCATTAATGACTATTTTTGTTTGAAGACTACATATAAAATTATTACCAAAATAAATGTTGGGAACTGCAGTTTGACTAAAAGTAATGACTAAAAGTTGACAAAAATGCAATGACTTTTCGTCGACTAGAACTATGAAAGACTCAAATGACTAAAATGTGACTAAGACTATTAAGCATTTTCGTCTCAAGATAAGGACTAAGACTAAATCAAAAATGCCTGTCAAAATTAACACTGTTCTGAAGACAATGTGAGTGGCACTTACCATTTTACACAGAAGCCAACTAGTATGAGCTGTACAGCTAGTAGGACCATTGCAGTAGTGCCGTGACCCAGTTGGAAGTGAGGTTTACTGGGGTGAGTGTAACAGAGGCCAGCTAGTAGGACCATTGAAGTGGTGCCGTGACCCAGTTAGGAGTGAGGTTTACTGGGGTGAGTGTAACAGAGGCCAGCTAGTAGGACCATTGCAGTGGTGCCGTGGCCCAGTTGGGAGTGAGGTTTACTGGGGTGAGTGTAACAGAGGCCAGCTAGTATGAGCTGTACAGCTAGCAGGACCATTGCAGTGGTGCCGTGACCCAGTTCGGAGTGAGGTTTACTGGGGTGAGTGTAACAGAGGCCAGCTAGTATGAGCTGTACAGCTAGCAGGACCATTGCAGTAGTAGTGGTAAATCAATTAAGCTTATGTAACAGATGCCAGCTAGTATGAACTGTGCAGCTAGTAGGACCAGTTACAGTGGTGCAGTGAACTGGTAGGGAGTGAAGTTTACCGGGGTGAATGTAACAGCCCTGTTGAAAAAACCCAGCATATGCTGGTTAGGTATGTTTTGAAACATGGCATCTGGTTTGAGCTGGTCCTTAGTTGGTCATGAGCTGGTTCAAGCTGTAATGCAATTTCACATGTTTAAGTTCAGTTAAGGCTCACTTCTTTGAAAATTAATAGCACAACTTTTCTCAAAATCCGTATTTGATGTATCATTCAAGTGCAAATGATGCACAATGACTTTCAGTCACATTTGTTCTAATCCCTAACACAAAGTATGGGCCATAGAAATAGTAATGGTTGATTTATCCTTTTCAAATTTGGTGTTTTTGCACAAACACACTTTCACAATTGACCATCTTTTTCAAAGAGGATCTACTCATAGTTGCACAGTGTAACATTATAATTCCTTTGAATCTCTTTGAAATTCAGCGCGAGCGCCCATAAGCAATCTTCTTTTCCATTTCCTCATTCCAATGGTCCAGAATCTAAATATAATGGACTGTACCTAAGCACATCAGCAAAGATATATACAGTACGTATCTCGCACACCCCGATTGATCTAAAGCCGCATCTGTCATTGTGCATGATTGAGGATTAAAGCCATTTTTCAAATGATGGTTCACTGACATTCGCTACTGTATCCGGCCCACAAATCACCATAAATACGGAACAGCTAAGTTGCTTTTGATTCAAGAGACCTTTCAATATATGGATAATGGGCAGGTTGGGATAAAAACATTCTCTATTTCTTTACGGCGCTACCAAATGCAACACATTTGATCTAAAATGATGGAATTTGACAACGGATTGAATCAAATATGAACAATATCTGACCAAAAAGAATATCAACCCACCAAATCACACTCATTACAGCACACTAAATGAGGCTTGCAGAAAAGTTTCCGGTCACATGAGGCCAGACCATTCATTTCCCAAGCCTACTAGAGATTGACAATCCTTCAGTCTCTGTTTACAGACCTAGTTGTGACCACAGCCAATTTTCTCTGGACTCACTCTCTTCTCTCAATCAGTAGTGCACACTATTGCCCTGAATCTCCAAACGTGCCCACATACCACCGAGACACTGCTGACAATGACTGTTTTAGTCCCACTGAAAGTGCTGTGTTTAAACGATGCACTTTAAAGAGCAGGTCACATGGGTTTTTGAAAAATATCAATTTTGCAGTTTATAACGTAGCTATCCTTAAATGAAAACGATCTGCAAAGTTGTTCATGAAAAAAGTGCATGATAAATAAAAATATTGTCTCTCAAAAGAGAGTCGATTCTGAATTGCCTTAACGAGTCGTCATATTTTCGAATCTTTTGCCTGTTACCGGTATACGTCACTGTGTAACACATTTGCATAATCCCCGCCTGCCCGCAAAATACGAACAGAGTCTGATCTGCCCACAAACACTTCCGCTAGTTAGTGTGTTTACATCATGTTGAGAAGACGCTGTGTTCAAGGATACCACAGAAATACAATTCGAACCTTTTGTAGTGTGCATGTAATTTAACCAAGGACTGTAATCTTGGCTTTTATCTTCGTCGGCTTCTAATCTTCTTTATTTGGATTAACAAGCTCTCCGAAGCACAACCTGTAAGTACGATTGATACATTAGGTGTACATTTTCAATTGAGTGCTCTTTGTGCTAGTATGTGATGTATACATAGTGCAGCTTTAGGTTTCTAGGTAAAGCACGATATTACTGTCTTACTGAAGTGATAATTCACTGTGAACCCACTATTTCCTAAGAATGTGTCGATTAATGTAGACTGACATTGTTCTAATTACTTCGTTTAATAATAAAGAATGTAGTGTAGCACACAGACTTTATAATCATTGTGAAATTGCTGTTTATTTT
>NW_015505335.1:500534-502518 GCF_001515645.1 Sinocyclocheilus grahami
ATCTTAAAGATTCCTAAATGCATCTACTTTCGGAAGGCCAAATAAAGTGCTTTTGCTTTCGCCTAGAAACACACAGCGTCTCCCTGACATGCTGCTTCAACACTAACTGCGGTTACTGAAACCACGACTTCTTTCTTTGCATGAACATTTGGGCGGTATTATGCAAATATTTCCACATAGTGAGGTAGATATGTGGGGGCGTGTTAAAACGAACCGTTTTAGGGGGGCGTGGCAGAGTCTTAACTTTGATAAAGAATATCTCTTTGGTTTTGAGACTTTAGTCTTTGCAACTTCAGGGATCTTATCTATGCACAATCAGCTTGTAACATTCCAAAGAGAAAGGAAAACTTGAAATCGCATCATATATGACCCCTTTAAAAACATTTTCTTACGGATCCCAAACTTTTCAACAGTAGAGTTCAGCTTTTCTACACATAGAAAATACTCACTGAATGTCCTGCGGTCACAGCTGGCTGGTGTTAACAGCACACAAATTGATGAATGGTGCTGAAATGAATTCACTTTCACATAGCGCTCAATTTCCCGTGGGTGCTTGAGCTCTTGAGCACCCATGGGATCGGCACCTATAACAACTGTGATGTGTGTCTGCGCCTCAATCCACCACAACAAGTGCCAACACAACAAACAGCATTCCTCTTCCAGCAAATACGATTTCCTACCATCACTAAATTCACGTGCTGCTCATTCTATTATCATCATGTTCCAAACAATTATCTTAATTAACATCTTGGGTGGTTAATGTACAATTTGAAGCGAGCACTTCCCACAACAGAGTTACCACTGTTCCTTCGCACTCAACAACAGCACATCTGTCCACTCCAAGGGAGGTGGGTGAAGGACCGGTGCCAGGAGGGCATTATGTTGGCTGAACGCTGGCAGAATGTTGGCTGATCTCGCCAGCTTGTTCCCTTCCTCCAGTCTGTGTCAGTGTCACATCAACCCCCCTTGACTGGTTTGTCTGTCCCTCTTGGCGACTGCAGTGGCCGTGCCAGATTCGGTACCTGGGTGTTTGCAAACACTGAGCAAAAGAAAGCTCTCTACCCATGTTCTGTGTAGTCGAGAGCTTGCCAAGAACCGGCGCATGTAGTTCACTTGGGAGATGTGAAAAGAAAACATGACAAAATACAAATATGGATAGTTTTAGTACATATTGTACATGCAAATCCTTGAAAAGGACTGAATGAGGACCAAGATGAAATCAGATCTTTTCATCATTCAAACCACTCTGGCTTTACAGTTTTTTTTGTTATTCGCTTTGATACTATTTTCACAAGCAAGGTGTGTCTTTACAAAACTCTTATTACAAAAATCCAAACTGATCCCACTTGTAACATCGTTAGTCATTCTTTCAAAACTGATCTCATGCTTTCATTACAATTATACATGTTTTCAATCAACATAATCATTGTTTCAAAACATAAGATTATGTTAATATATATTGAGAACAAAACACAACAGTATGATCTTCTTTCAATGTAGAACTTTTATCAATCAGTTAATTCAAGAGCAAACAATGCAAGATGTATGCTTCAAATCACCGTTGCTACTGAAATAATTACAGCAACACAGGCAATAATTTTAATGTTAGAAAATACACTTACATTGCCTAACTTGCATAACATAAAATCCATAATGTTTTTAAAAATATTAATCCAGTGTGTTATCAAAAGGTGTAATGAAGGTATGACATGGCCATAAGGCTTTGTGCTAGAACAGAGTTTCCTGTCAATGCAGTAAATGTCCTCACTGTGCCAAATGACTGAATACTGTAGTTGAACTTTTCAGATGGAAGGTGAATTATATGTGCAGACCGTATGCCTCTACAGTGGCATGCAAACGTTTAGGAACCCCTTGCAGAATCTGTGAAAATGTGAATAATTGTAACAAAATAAGAGAGATCATACAAAATGCCTGTTAGTTTTTATTTAGTACTGTCCTGAGTAAGATATTTTACATAAAATAT
>NW_015505335.1:502710-508475 GCF_001515645.1 Sinocyclocheilus grahami
AAACATTCACTGATGCTCCAGAAGGAAACATGATGCATTAAGAGCTTTTGAACAGGATAAAGATGTCCAAATTTTTCTTATTTTGTTGAAATATATATATATTGTTTTTCCATTTAGTACTGCCCTTCGGAAGCAACAGAAGATACTTGCATGTTTCCCGGAAGACAAATTAAGTACAATTTACCTTGATCTTCAAATTCAAAAAGCTCTTAATGCATCGTGTTTCCTTCTGGAGCATCAGTGAATGTTTGAACCTTTTTAATAGTTGTGTTTGAGTCCCTCAATTGTTCTCAGTGTGAAAAGACGGATCTCAAAATTATACAGTCGCTGCTGGAAAAGGTTCAAATATGCAAAAGATGCTGGAAAACTGAAGAATCTGCAGGACATGGAGGATTTTTCTGAGGAACATTGCTCAGTTTAACTGTTCAGAACAAACGAGGGACTCACGAACAACCATCACAAAACAAAAAAACGTTTCCATGTTACGTATGTAACCATGGTTCCCCCGAAGGGAACGGGATGCTGCGTCAAAACGCTACGAGAACGCCTCCAGCATGACCACGCTCTGAATCACATGTGTAATCAGTCCAATGGATGGGCGAGATGACACGGGCAGGGTGACGTAGCGACCAGGAAGCATAAAAGCACGTGCGGTGAAACCCACATCAGCTTCTAGGAGTGAAGCAAGCGCTGGCAGGGATGCCGGAAGTATGGCCCTGAGACGCAGTGTCTCGTTCCCTTTAGGGAACCATGGTTACATGCGTAACCTGGAGACGTTCCCCTTCAGGAACTCGAGCTGCGTCGAAACGCTACGGGAATGAGAATGCCCACGCCGCCAGACTTGCAAATCCCTGCCTAGTGTGGAAGAGCACAACTAAGGTGAGAGAAAAGGGAGCAAGGAATGGCTAAAGTAGGTGGGGCCCGCCGCCCGAAGGCCAACTTCTGGAGGAGTGAGCCTTGACCCCCAAAGGAGAGGGGAGATCAGAGGGCTCAAGGCTATGGAATAGCATCCTGATCCACCACTTAGCATAAGCTTCTCTGGCCGGAGGCCTTGGCCTCAGCGCACCACGGAGGAAACGTGTAAGAAGAGGGTGTCTTCCCACTGAATGGCCACCGAGAGGGGCGTGGTAGGCCACAATGGCCACCATGAAGACCTCTAGGGTGGAGTGGGTCAACCTTGTGGATAAACAGGCCTGCAGGAACTCCAGAACTGTACCAAACGGGTAGTTAGCTGGGTCGAGCTGGCGGTCTCCGCACCAAGAAGTACAGTTTCCTCATAGAGGGAGCTCTGGATGGAGGATGGTCTCAACAACCTCGGTTGAGAGACCAGAAGCTATGAGTTGTGCCTCCTCAGAGGCCACACCCTCAGCTTCCACAGCTCTGGATGTGTCAGAGAGAGAACCAGAGGGGACCGTGCGATATCATCTGAGTCGCAAACAAGTCCACCTGAGCCTGGCCAAAGGCCCTAACATAAGAACCAAGGTTACCTTCACATGTCTAAGGCACGTAGGCACCGCCACGTGACCTTGAGCATGCAAAGCAGGTTTCCCCTCGGGGAGAACCCCTTGGTCTTAAGCCACCACTGTAGGGGTCTCATGCACAGCAGGCCAAAAGTAACCACATTGGATGCAGCTGCCATCAGACCCAGCAGTCTGGAACTGCTTGACAGTGAGTGACCGGCCTTCTCTCACTCTCGCGATGAGGATCGACTCGATCCGAGCAGGAGACATATGTGCCTACATCGTGGTCGAATCCCACACCACGCCCAGATAAGTGGTTCTCTGTACTGAAAAAAGCACACTTTTCTTGGTGTTAAGTCTTAACCCCAGCTCTTTCATGTGAGCGAGAATGACATCTCGATGTCGAACTGCCATCCACTCTGATTGAGCTAATATCAACCAATCGTCGATGTGGTTGAGTCGTGAAAGTGTGGGGTGAGAGAGCTGGGCCAAAGGAAGAACTCTGTGTTGGTAAGCTTTTGCCTCCAAAAGCAAACCTCAGGAAATTCCTGTGATGCAGGCATGTGCATCTATTAGATCGATCGCGCCAAACCAGTCCTCTGACTTGATCTGAGACACGACTTGTTTGAGTGCAAGTGTGCTGAACTTCAGTCACCTGACTGAGCAGTGACACTATGACACGGTCCATGTCACTAGTTAAAATTGCTTATTTCTCTTGATTTAAACATTCTTCGAAACATTTGGGATAATGTAAGTACACAAGTCAGCAAAATATATAACACTGTTCTAGTGGTTTTTGGATATTTTAATAAAACAACTTACATATTGTGCCTTTAAGATATACCTCCTTACGTGCGACATTACCAGGTGATGTTCATGGCTGTGGTGCTGAATTGGTTGATATCAATGCCTCGAGAATCGATTATTCAGTCTATGCACAGACTGCTTCACTGCGTTATGTGAGAAAGCGGTGTTCTTTATAAAAGAAGTGTTGATTTTAAATAAAGACACGGAACTCTTTCCTGTTAGAACGCAATGAACTTGCGTGAAACTTTTACTTTCGCTTTGCAACATGCAGGGAATAAAACCAAGAAAAAAAAGTATATATACTGAGCACCTCCCAGTGGTAACCACATAAAATACAAGGAGAAAAAACCTACACGAGACACTGCTTAATAATTTAACAGCTTTTAACAGAAGAGAGAAAAAAACCCACCTTGGGCCTACACAAGTCCAGCAGAAACCCATTCAGGTAAGAGTACTCATTTACTCCACAACCAGTGTTGATTGCGCAGCAGCCGCATCACATGTTGGTGTAAATCACTAATTTATGTTATTGGATGAGCTACTCAATAAAAGTGTAATACGGGAAACATACAATCAACAGCTACTATGGCGGAGAAAAAAGAGAGAAAGAGGAGAGCTGCCAACAGCTGAATTTCGGGGCTGAGGGGGTAGCTCCATAAAGTTTGTCTCTTTATTTAAAGAATTTCTTTATCTTTATTTCTTTATTTATTTATTCAAGAATTGCAGCTTAATTGAACACTGGGTATATTACTTCAGAATTATATTCGTATAGACTGAGATCTGGGGTGTCATGCACTTATTATTTTTGAGGGGGCACAATTGAATTGGTGGGGGGGGGGGCACATGCATGACCTTGAGCATGTGAGCACGCGCACTGAACAAAGCTCCTGTTTTGTTCAAAGCGATGACTCATCTGAACGCCTCTGATTGGCCATTGCATTCATAAGCTCAACAGAATCATGTGTGATTGGTTATAATGCACAGCGCTGTAAAAACACATCTGTCTCTGGATCAGCGCCAGCCAGCGAACACAGATTTGAATTTAGCAGCTAGTGATGTGCCGCACATCACACCCGTGTGATTGTATCAAATATAAAACATATTATTCGGCTATTTTTGTCTTTTGGAAGCTGCATTCCAAATCCATTTGGCTTGAAATTCTGAGGGGGCCCGTGCCCTCGGTTTGAATGGGCATGACACCTCTAACTGAGATGTAAAGAACTGTGAACTGTCAACAGTGATAAGGTACAGCTAAGACTGGTCCTGTCACGGCGCGGTCAGGAATCACACCGTGTGAGCAAGGGTTTTTGAATTTAGCAGCTAGTGATGTGCCGCACATCACACCCGTGTGATTGTATCAAATATAAAACATATTATTCGGCTATTTTTGTCTTTTGGAAGCTGCATTCCAAATCCATTTGGCTTGAAATTCTGAGGGGGCCCGTGCCCTCGGTTTGAATGGGCATGACACCTCTAACTGAGATGTAAAGAACTGTGAACTGTCAACAGTGATAAGGTACAGCTAAGACTGGTCCAGACAAACCTTACGAAAGTATGACTTACAGAAGGTAGGCTATACTTAACTAAGAACGTTTTGGGAAACAAATATTAATGATAAGGTACAACTTAAGGCATAACTTAAGAATGGCGTAGTGTTAAGAAAGTTTCAGGAAACGCAGCCCTGATCAGTTCCTCTCCCTTGAATTCTGCTGTATATTCGCAAATGGCAAAACACAGTTTTACAAATGAGGACGTCCTCAAAGAGATGTTTTGGGTGATTTTGTCCCCCAAATCTCCCACAAGGTCAATGATTTCAAACATATCCCCATAACATAGGGTTTCCCTGAGCCACACACACACACTTACAAAATAGTGGTTAGAAAACACTTATAGTATAAAAATAATTAATTATATTTGATTATCCATAAATTGCAAACAAGTTCTTTAGAAATTATATCTACTGAATCAATGTTCTCAATATATATTACAATAATCTTATGCTTTGAAACAATGATTTTGTGGATGAAAATATGTGTAATTGTAATGAAAGCATGAGATCAGTTTTGAAAGAATGACCAGCAATGTTACAAGTGTGATCAGTTTGGATTTTTGTACTTAGAGTTTTGAAAATATACACCTTACCTGTGAAAATAGTATAAAAAAACTGTATTACATTTTAACATAATGGGAAGAACATGACATTGAGAACATTTTTTAATTCTTAATTTAATCTGAATAACATATACAGAAATGTATAAAGGAAGATTCTGAACAGATGGACTATGGAATATTTTGGAATAAGACTGTGATGTGCATGTACAGTAAATCTGTTCTGAAGTGCTCCTGTAGCTCAAACTCAGTCGCGGATCCGCTAGATGGTGTTCCCGGCTCCGAGATGCCCTGCCAAGGGATGGGAGTGAGCCAGCTCCAGTACGGTCTCCGTTTTGGTGCGTGGCACCACCAACAACAATTTTTCCTCCCCCCTTCACTGCGCGACACAGTACAGCAGGCCATTTTGCACGACGAAGTGCGGGAGAGGGTGGGGACCAGGCTGAACCTCCTTGCCTTCGATGACCCTGACCTGGGTCCATCCATGCTTCAGCCTGTCGTCCTCCCGCTGTTCCTTCCCAAATGAGCCCCCTCCCGTCACCTGTTGGAACACATCATAGAAGACATTAGGATTTTGGGAGGGGGACTCACCGTCTCTCCTGCTATCCGAGGCCAGAAGCACGGGCTGCTGACGAGGTCCTGTCGTGGGCCTCCTTCTTCAGCGACCCCCTCCTGGGCTGACAGGCTGCGTAGCCGTGACCAGCAGGCGGTCAAACCCTGGCCAGTCTCTCCCGATCACAGGACACACGTGGACACAGGTTATGGGGAGGAAGGCTTTATACTTCGTTCGGGGGAGGCGTCCTGGGTGACGTCACTTGCCAGGTCGGGCAGGCTTGGCAGACCCTCTTCACTTCGGCCTCCAAGCCCGGCCAGTGGGATGGGAGTGAGCCAGCCAACCCTGGCCAGTCTCTCCCGATCAGCATGGGGACGGGAAGATCCTTCATGACCCCGACTTCCACCGGCCAGGCGCCGGGAGCGGCCGAAATGGTCACCCTGCGAGCGGGAACTTGTCGTGTATCCCCGTGGACACAGGTTATGGGGAGGAAGGATTTATATTCCGTTCAGGGGGCGAGAATCTGCGACTGGACCAGAGTGACCGCACTACCCGAGTCCAGGATGGCCCGGAACGGCTTTCCATTCACTTCCACCTTTGGCGCTCCAACTGGCAGGTCGCGGTGCACAATGCAGCCTTCCAGCCAGGTCCGTGCGGGGACTTCCGTTGGCCTGGGCTCATCCCGCTGCAAGGGAGCCGCCGGCCTGCGTACTGGTCGCGGGGTGCCCTCTGGCGTGCGCCGCTCCTGGACCACCCTCCGGGGAAACGGCGCAGCTCGCTCCCCAGCATCCCGGTGTTGGGCCACATCCGCCAGCTCGACAGCCTCCACCAGCTCC
>NW_015505335.1:510850-515040 GCF_001515645.1 Sinocyclocheilus grahami
TGTGGGGACTTCCGTTGGTCTGGGCTCATCCCGCTGCAAGGGAGCCGCCGGCCTGCGTACTGGTCGCGGGATGCCCTCTGGCGTGCGCTGCTCCTGGACCACCCTCCGGGGAAACGGCGCAGCTCGCTCCCCAGCATCCCGGTGTTGGGCCACATCCGCCAGCTCGACAGCCTCCACCAGCTCCGACGTGGTGGTTGGGTTCCTCATCCCAACGGCCTGTCGGTGAGATCGGGGAAGGGCTCGGGGGAGACGGTCTATCACCACACGCTCCGCCACCTGTCCAGCCGATGGAGCCCCCTCCAGCAACCAGTACTGCGCGAGTTGTGTGAGTTCGGCGGCCTGGACACGGGCCGGCAGGCGGGGCTTATACTCCCATTCGTGGAGGGGGATGCTGATGACGCCTCGAGACACTCGTCACAGTGTAAAGAACAGGAACTGCTCTTTGTTAATAATTGGAATATTTTCTGGGAGCGTCCGTCGCGCTGATGGCCAGCACCCCAGCAGAGTCGGAGCGGAACTCCTGTTGGACGACATCTCCAGGACACTACTGTAGCGTCTGGACCACTCAAACACACAATATATATTTTGTTAGCTAGGTCCAGATAGGCCGTGGCGTAGGCCTGATGGGGCCGCAACAGGATGTCCATCATCCGCTGGAACGTGGCGGGTGCCCCGTTGAGGCCAAAGGGAAGGATCCGGTACGGCCAGTGGCCACTAGGGATAGAGAAAGCAGTAGCCTTTGGTGAGGTCCAACATCGAGATATACCGGGCCCTTCCCAGCCGGTCCAGCAGTTCATCCACCCGAGGCATGGGGTATCCGTCGAACTCGGATATCTCATTGAGGCTACTGAAGTCGTTGCAGAAACGGAGGGTGCCGTCCGATTTTGGGACCATCACGATGGGGCTGGCCCATGGGCTGCGTGATGGTTTTATCACCCCCAACTTCAGCATCTGTTGAATTTCCTCCTCAATAGCTCGCCAACGAGCCTCAGGTAGGGCCGTTGCCTGACGACAACCCCTGGCGGCATCCGGATGTCATGCTGCAGGACGTTGGTCCGCCCGGGAAGAGAGGAGAACACATCAGAGAACTGACTGACCAGGTGCTGCTCTTCTGGGCAGCCGAGAGGTGGGGGTTGACGTCAACAACCACGGGATCAGAGATGGCGAGGGCCACGAGCTGGTCTCTAGTCCCCATTCACTTCTTCAGGAGGTTAATGTGGTAGAGCTGCTCGGCTCTCCTCCTTCCTGGCTGACGCACCCGGTACGTCACCGGCCCAATCTTCTCCAGCACCGTATAGGGACCCTGCCAGGTGGCCAGGAATTTGCAGGCTGCATTGGGGACTAGGACCATGACTCGGTCTCCGGGCTGGAACTCCCGTGGCTGGGCTGCCCGGTTATAGTGGCGTTGTTGGGCCTGCTGCGCCTTTGTCAGGTGTTCCCGGACTAATGGCATGACCCGATCGATCCTTTCCCTCATCTGTTTTACATGCTCGATGACAGAGCGATGGGCTGTCGGCTGCTGCTCCCAGGCTTCCTTCGCCACATCCAGGAGGCCACGGGGTTGCCGGCCAAAGAGGAGCTCGAAGGGGGTGAAGCCAGTTGAGGCCTGCGGGACTTCGCGGATCCCGAAAAGGACATAGGGGAGCATCAGGTCCTAGTCGCGTTTATCCTCCAAGACCACCCATCTCAACATCTGCTTGAGCGTTTGATTGAAGCGGTAGACTGGATGGTAGACTGTGGTCCTCAACTGCTTCACCCGCAGCAGCCGGCAGAGGTCAGCCGTTAGCCTGGACAAGAAGGGGGTACCCTGATCGGTCAGGATCTCCGCTGGGATGCTGACTCAGCTGGAGAGCAGGAAGAGTTCCTGGGCAATGGCTTTGGCGGTGGCTTTTCGGAGGACCACTGCCTCAGGGTACCGGGTGGCATAGTCGACGATCACCAGGATGTGTTCGTGTCCCCGGGCAGACTTAGGCAACGGCCACACAAGGTCCATCCTGATGCGCTCAAAGGGCACCTCGATGATAGGCAGCGGTATCAGCGGACTGGGGGGAGGCATCCTGGGTGACGTAATTTGGCAGGTCGGGCAGGCTTGGCAGAACCACTTCACTTCGGCCTCCATGCCCGGCCAGTGAAAGCGGTCGCGGATCCGCTAGATGGTGTTCCCGGCTCCGAGATGCCCTGCCAAGGGATGGGAGTGAGCCAGCTCCAGTACGGTCTCCGTTTTGGTGCGTGGCACCACCAACAACAATTTTTCCTCCCCCCTTCACTGCGCGACACAGTACAGCAGGCCATTTTGCACGACGAAGTGCGGGAGAGGGTGGGGACCAGGCTGAACCTCCTTGCCTTCGATGACCCTGACCTGGGTTCATCCATGCTTCAGCCTGTCGTCCTCCCGCTGTTCCTTCCCAAATGAGCCCCCTCCCGTCACCTGTTGGAACACATCATAGAAGACATTAGGATTTTGGGAGGGGGACTCACCGTCTCTCCTGCTATCCGAGGCCAGAAGCACGGGCTGCTGACGAGGTCCTGTCATGGGCCTCCTTCTTCAGCGACCCCCTCCTGGGCTGGCAGGCTGCGTAGCCGTGACCAGCAGGCGGTCAAACCCTGGCCAGTCTCTCCCGATCACAGGACACACGTGGACACAGGTTATGGGGAGGAAGGCTTTATACTTCGTTCGGGGGGGTGAGAATACGCGACTGGACCAGAGTGACCGCACTACCCGAGTCCAGGATGGCCCGGAACGGCTTTCCATTCACTTCCACCTTTGGCGCTCCAACTGGCAGGTCGCGGTGCACAATGCAGCCTTCCAGCCAGGTCCGTGCGGGGACTTCCGTTGGTCTGGGCTCATCCCGCTGCAAGGGAGCCGCCGGCCTGCGTACTGGTCGCGGGATGCCCTCTGGCGTGCGCCGCTCCTGGACCACCCTCCGGGGAAACGGCGCAGCTCGCTCCCCAGCATCCCGGTGTTGGGCCACATCCGCCAGCTCGACAGCCTCCACCAGCTCCAACGTGGTGGTTGGGTTCCTCATCCCAACGGCCTGTCGGTGAGATCGGGGAAGGGCTCGGAGAAGACGGTCTATCCCCACACGCTCCGCCACCTGTCCAGCCGATGGAGCCCCCTCCAGCAGCCAGTGCTGCGCGAGTCGTGTGAGTTCGGCGGCCTGGGCACGGGCCGGCAGACAGGGCTTATACTCCCACTCGTGGAAGTGCTGGGCGGCACAGACTCCTCGCTTGTTTCCAGGGCGATGCTGATGACGCCTCGAGACGCTCGTCACAGTGTAAAGAACAGGAACTGCTCTTTGTTAATAATTGGAATATTTTCTGGGACCGTCCGTCGCGCTGATGGCCAGCACCCCAGCAGAGTCGGAGCGGAACTCCTGTTGGACGACATCTCCAGGACACTACTGTAGCGTCTGGACCACTCAAACACACAATATATATTTTGTTAGCTAGATTTAACAAATACTCTGTAACACCCCAGGAAGGCGAAAAGGCCCCTGGTTCCATGGCAACCCTGACACCCAATACATTTACGACCTCCTGGAATTTAGGTGAAGAAAATCGCTTCCTTGCCCATAAGGAAAATCCACAAGGGAAGGTCTTTTCTTTGCTAATTAATTAATAGGAAAACCTTTCTTTGAATGAACACACATGATCCTTCAGGTCATTGGGTATATTATTGTCATCGTGTATTTTGTCTTTGAAATTGTATACTGTTATGCAGGCTTATAATCGAAACACACTCCTGTCAGCTTACATATATATAATCCTACCATGTTTAGTGTCTATGAATTCGTATTCGGATGATCTAATTGAGAGTGTATATTGTATGTTTACACCTACGCAACATATTAGTGTTCTAAGAGTCTTTAGTAATTTTTATCCAAGTTTCATATGCAAATTACCATGCTTTCAAACAAAGGGCCATAAAAACGCCCCAGTATCTCAGAACTCCCACTTGAGATTCCGGACTTCCTCATTGGACAAGCCCATCTTGAGAGTTTGTTTTAATTCTGAGAGGATGTGAGAAGAACGCTCCCGGAAACCCTAAGCTCGTGCCAGGCCTCGGCCTTGTCCTTTCAATTTCACCAAGATCCTCTGACTCAAACTGGTTCTTTTCATCGACCCAAATTCAGCAAAGATCAACTGGAAACTTCAGATTACATCAAACCTCTCTTTCAGACAGATGAGAC
>NW_015505335.1:515252-516274 GCF_001515645.1 Sinocyclocheilus grahami
CTCCGCGTTATCGTCCGGGCAGAACTATTGTTCCAGCCACCAAAAACAGATTCACAAATAACCTGCCTGATTTATCTCATCTGCTCTGTGTACCCATAAATACACATGAACTAGACTAAATGACTAGCAACATGAGCACGATCTTCTCTAATACATTAGAGATGTTGCCCCCATCAAATTGAAAAAGATTAGAGAAAAACGTACTGCACCATGGTACAACAGTAATACCCATTCTCTCAAGAAAGAAACTCGTAGTCTTGAGCGCAAATAGAGAAAAACAAATTTGGAAGTTTTTAGAATTGCGTGGAAAAACAGTATGTCCAGCTATAGACAGGCTCTAAAAGCTGCCAGGGTCGAGCATATCCATAAACTCAAATAACCAAAACAATCCAAGGTTTTTATTTAGCACAGTGGCTAGATTAACAAATAACCAGATGCCACCCGATCTAAATGTTCCCTCACAGTTTAATAGTAATGACTTTATGAATTTCTTCACTGATGAAATGGATAACATTAGAAATACAATAACAAATGTAGATTCTACAGTGGATAATACTTCATCTTCATTCATCGCACCAAAAGATAAACTGCAGTGCTTTACAGCTATAGGACAGGAAGAGCTAAATAAACTTATCACTGCATCTAAACCAACAACAATGCCTGTTAGATCCTGTACCCACTAAATTACTAAAAGAGTTGTTAGCTGTAGCAGAAGAACCGCTTCGCAATATTATACACTCGTTGTTGTCTTTAGGTCATGTCCCAAAACCATTCAAGCTGGCAGTTATTAAGCCTCTTATTAAGAAACCACTAGTTCCTAGGGAACTGGCGAATTACAGACCCATTTCAAATCTTCCTTTTATGTCTAAAACTTTAGAAAAAGTTTTGTCTGCTCAATTGTGCTCCCTGCAAAAAAAGATCTCTATGAAGAATTTCAGTCAGGTTTCCGGCCCCACCATAGCACAGAAACTGCACTTGTTAAAATTACAAATGACTTGCTTCTTGCATCAGACCAAGGCTGT
>NW_015505335.1:516663-518942 GCF_001515645.1 Sinocyclocheilus grahami
ATGTTGCCACTTGGTAATATTATTAGAAAATACGGGATTAGTTTCCACTATTATGCTGATGATACTCAACTATATATCTCCACAAGACCAGATGACACTTCTAAATTATCTAAGCTATCAGAGTGTGTTAAAAATGTAAAATATTGGATGACCAATAATGTTCTCTTATTAAATTAAGAGATAAGACAGAGATATTACTTACTGGACCAAAAGACAGTACACAGAATCGCTTGGATTACAATTTGCAACTAGATGAATGTACTGTTACTTCCTCTGCAGTCAAAAATCTTGGTGTTATATTAGATAGCAACTTGTCTTTTGAAAATCATAGTTCCCATGTTACAAAAACAGCATTCGTCCATCTTAGAAACATTGCCAAGTTACGAAACATGATACCTGTTTCTGATGCAGAAAAGCTAGTTCATGCATTCATGACCTCTAGACTGGACTATTGTAATGCACTGCTAGGTGGTTGTCCTGCATCTTCAATAAACAAGCTACAGGTAGTCCAAAATGCAGCGGCTAGAGTCTTTACCAGGTCAAGAACATATGATCATATTACCCTGTAGCATCGCTAGTTATGATTAATTATTCATATTTCACATGAGCTGATTCGTTACAACCCAGATTTTACAGTCTCTGCACTGGCTACCTATTAAATTCCGTATCAGTTACAAAATATTATTACTTGCCTATAAGGGCCTTAATGGGTTAGCTCCTGCATACCTAACTAGTCTTCTACCACGCTACAATCCATCACGCTACCTAAGGTCGCAAAACTCTGGACTTTTGGTAGTGCCTAGGATAACAAAGTCCACTAAAGGAGGTAGAGCTTTTTCGCAATTGGCTCCCAAACTCTGGAATAGCCATTCTGATAATGTGCGGGGTTCAGACACACTCTCTCTGTTTAAATCTAGATTAAAGACACATCTCTTTGGCCAAGCATTCAAATAATGCATCTCATAATCTTGTACTGCAGTTATATCTGATCAAATATGCACATTATTATTCTTTAGTTTGGGTTAAACAAATCAATTTTGCTTGGTTGGAACAGCAGCGATGCTAATTATGTCTCTATTTGTTTCTCTGTTTTTGTTACTAGGATTTACACAAGCTTCAGTCTGGATCCAGAACACCTGAGAAGAGATGACCCCTCAGAGGACCTCAGATGATGCCAACCCTGAAACAACATACAGAACTACCAAATTTTGCTAAGTTTGATTGAATATAATATAATAATTGCTGTTAATAGTGTTCATCATCTGTTTGATTACGTCTTTAATTGATTTTTCCGTACATTTCTGCCATATGTACATTAACTGACAGTCACTACTGATAAGCTACCACTAAATATTGTAGAAACTTAATTTGCTGTAAAGTTGCTTTGCAACAATTTGTATCGTCAAAAGCGCTATACAAATAAACTTGAATTTAATTGAATTTAATTGAAACCAAATGAAGAGAGAAAAACATTTCAAAGCACTGCTGTATCTCAAAAATATGACAGCAGTTGTTTTGCAAGAAAACGTCTCTAGGTTACGTATGTAACCATGGTTCCCCGAGGGAACGAGACACTGCATCGAGATCGCTTTGGGAACGCCCCTGCGTGACCGCGTTCTGAAGCATGTGTAAAATCAGTCCAATTGAGCAGCGAGACGTCACGAGCGGGGTGACGTGAGCGCCAGGAAGTATAAAAGCGCATCCGGCTGAGCGCAAGTGAGTATGGCAAAGAGACGCAGCGTCTCGTTCCCTCGAGGAACCATGGTTACATACGTAACCTAGAGACGTTCCCCAAGGGAACTCGAGCTGCGTTGAGATCGCTTTGTGAAAGAGAATACCCACTGCGCCATACTACAAAGTCCCTGCCTGTGTGTGTATCTTGCGAGCACATCACGAAGAGAGAACTTGGGAACCTGGGGTAGATGACAGGTCTAGGTTGTAAAAGCGGACAAAAGTGTGTGGAGAGGACCAGCCCACCGCAGAACAAATGTCCTGCAAGGCCACACCCAAGTTGAAAGCCTTGGAGGCCGTCGTACTCCTGGTCGAGTGCGCTCTGACCCCCATAGGTGACGGGAGGCCAGAGGACTCATAGGCTAGGGAGATGGCCTCAACCACCCACCTACTCATGGTCTGCTTGCTCGCCGGAGACCCTTTCTTTGGCGGACCAAAAACAAACAAATAGCTGATCTGCCTTATGCCATGGGGCAGCTCTGTGTGCGTAAGCGTCCAGTGCTCGAACTGGACAGAGCAGATTAAGCCTTTCTTGGCCTACTTCCTGG
>NW_015505335.1:520998-525708 GCF_001515645.1 Sinocyclocheilus grahami
TGACCTTACTCTACAATCTGCAGGACCCATTTTGAGATATTTGGTAGAAGTTTCCACGCTACCAGAAAATCTACTAAGGGAACCAGCCTCTCGAGGTGCCCTGAAGCGGATGACCGGCAGGAAACGACCGACCTGACTGCTGTAGCACCCTCACTTGAGGGGGCGAGCTCTCCCGTGCTGTACCGTTGCCGGGCGGCAGCTGGGAATTTTGCTCGTCGGAGCTCACTGAGCCCTGAAGCACCGAGGTGGCAGGGGTATCAATGAACCTCCGTGAGGGCACTGAGGGAACAACCGACCTGACTGCTTTAGCACCCTCACTTGAGGGGGCGAGCTCTCCTGTGCCGTACTGTTGCCGTGCGGCAGCTGGGAATTTCGCTCGTCGGAGCTCACTGAGCCCTGAAGCACCGAGGGTGGCAGGGGTATCAATGAACCTCCGTGAGGGGACTGAGGAGGATTGGGCACCGTATACTGAGGTGTTATCTTTTCCTCCCCAGGTGGAGCTGCCCTCAGGGACGTGACAATGGTAGGACCATTTAGCCGAGGTTCTCTTAGACAAAATAACGGTCACTTTTAGGACAAGTGTCCTGTTTCTCGGCTGGCCAAACGATATTTTATTTTGGCGACTGCACGAATCACACCCCATAGTGAGAGTAACTCGCAGTGATGACAATCAGCTCCTCGAAAGCTGACTGTGCATGCTCCGCTCCTAAACAAACAACACACAGATCGTGTGTATCCCCCGCTGCCAGATAGTGGGGGCAGGGAGGCACACAACGTCTGCAATGCTGTTTGCTCGCCATAGATATTAGTTTAGACATTGATATATTCTTTTGAATGTTTGTGGACTGACAGACAACAGTAAATAGACTGACACATACACAGAGCGCTACTGAAGAGCAGATGCTAACTTGCGCTCAGCCGGATGCGCTTTTATACTTCCTGGTGCTCACGTCACCCCGCTCGTGACGTCTCGCTGCTCTATTGGACTGATTTTACACGTGCTTCCGAACGCGGTCACGCAGGGGCGTTCCCAAAGCGATCTCGATGCAGCTCGAGTTCCTGAAGGGGAACTAGAGCAAATACCTGCACATATAGAGAGATAATACATGACAGTAAATAGACTGACACATACACAGAGCGCTACTGAAGAGCAGATGCTAACTTGCGCTCAGCCGGATGCGCTTTTATACTTCCTGGTGCTCACGTCACCCCGCTCGTGACGTCTCGCTGCTCTATTGGACTGATTTTACACGTGCTTCCGAACGCGGTCACGCAGGGGCGTTCCCAAAGCGATCTCGATGCAGCTCGAGTTCCTGAAGGGGAACTAGAGCAAATACCTGCACATATAGAGAGATAATACATGATTTCAAGCCTGCACTCTCCCACACATGAACACACACACAGTCGTAAATGTCAGTGATGGTACTGCTCTCCACTGCAGACTAATGAAGCGACTTATTTTCTTCAGACAAACAAAAGCCCTGCCATTAATGACATCAGATAACAAAATAAATGTACTTTCATCTTCTGTTCTGAAAAGATTTCAAGTTAAATCAAAACTGACCCTCATTTGCTTCCTAAATACATGTTAGTGGTCTTATTGTGAAAGATTCATCTGCACATCTTCTAGAAAATGTCTGTCTTTGTCAATCAAAACATAAATCGCTCCATCTCTGAAATTACTTTTTTTTGTCTGTTACACCACCAAGACCCCTTATTTCTCCTCTAAACACATATCATAGAGAGATTTTTTTTTGCCATCCAGTCCATCCAAACCAAGCCTTCCCTGTCGAATTAGTGTGATTAAGTCGATCATAACTACCTTTGGTGTGAAGAAAGAAGAAAAAGATATCAGCCAGTGACAACAATAATTTAGTGTGACATCAATCAATCAATCAATCAATCAAAATTTTTGTCAATGAAAATTTGTTGCACTTAAATAAGATTAGACAGGCATACTTTCATCTTCTGTTCTGAAAAGATTTCAAGTTAAATCAAAACTGACCCTCATTTGCTTCCTAAATACATGTTAGTGGTCTTATTGTGAAAGATTCATCTGCACATCTTCTAGAAAATGTCTGTCTTTGTCAATCAAAACATAAATCGCTCCATCTCTGAAATTACTTTTTTTTGTCTGTTACACCACCAAGACCCCTTATTTCTCCTCTAAACACATATCATAGAGAGATTTTTTTTGCCATCCAGTCCATCCAAACCAAGCCTTCCTGTCGAAATTAGTGTGATTAAGTCGATCATAACTACCTTTGGTGTGAAGAAAGAAGAAAAAGATATCAGCCAGTGACAACAATAATTTAGTGTGACATCAATCAATCAATCAATCAATCAAAATTTTTGTCAATGAAAATTTGTTGCACTTAAATAAGATTAGACAGGCAGATAGACTGACAGACAGACAGATGATAGACAGATAGATAGATAGACAGACAGATAGACAGACAGACAAACAGATAGCTAGATAGATAGACAGACAGACAGACAGACATAGATAGATACAGATATAGATACCTTTGGTGTGAAGAAAGAAGAAAAAGATATCAGCCAGTGACAACAATAATTTAGTGTGACATCAATCAATCAATCAATCAATCAAAATTTTTGTCAATGAAAATTTGTTGCACTTAAATAAGATTAGACAGGCAGATAGACTGACAGACAGACAGATGATAGACAGATAGATAGATAGACAGACAGATAGACAGATAGACAGACAGACAGACATAGATAGATACAGATATAGATATATAGATAGATAGATAGATAGATAGATATGAAATGACAGACAGATAGATAGACAGACAAACAGACAGACAGATAGATAGACAGAAAGACAGACAGACAGATGATAGATAGATATATAGACAGACAAGACAGACAGATAGATAGATAGATAGATAGATAGATAGATAGATAGATAGATAGATAGAATGACAGACAGATAGACATAGATAGATGGATAGACAGAACGACAGATAGATAGACCAACAGACAGACAGGCAGACAGACAGATAGACATAGATAGATAGATGGACAGATAGAAAGATATATATATATATATATATATACATATATATATATATATAGATAGATAGATAGACTGATGTTATATCTATCTATCAATAGTATGTGCCTGTGCCCATAGACTGACATTGCGTCTTCCTGCTTTTCAGCATCTTGTGCCATTTTTTAAAGGTGCCATGTGAAGTCAAAAGTAGTTCAGCTTTGAAAAACACCCCCCTGGGAGCCCTGATTTGTGTTCCATTCTGCTGTGCTCCATCTATCTGTCTTTGAACACAAGAACACGTCCTGTGTGAGCAGCTTCTGCTCTCAGTAAATGTGCTTTACATGGTGCCTGTAGCTCAGGTGGGACTATGCTGACTGCAGACTCAAAAAACACAAAACAACAACAAAATACCCCTCCCTCTCTCTCTCTCTCTCTCTCTCTCTCTCTCTCTCTCTCTCACACACACACACACACACACACACACACACACACACATATGGGAACCTTTAATGATGCTAAATTGTTTTTGTTATTTCAGTGCTGATGTGGATGCTACGAATCGAAGAATTGATTGGTATATTTGTGTGCCTGGCCCGTCTGAGAGAGAGAAAGAGAGCGACACACTTGAATGTTCAGTCTCATTAGTCTTCTTGAGCCCAAACTCATCCTTACACAGCACATTTCTACTAGACCCGACCCAGTAACCCACTCTGGTTCTGCTGCAAGCTCACCACACCAGACTGATTTAGCACATCCTGCCCACACTCACCTTTCTTGTCCCCAAAGAAGAGGGTCTGTTGTGCTGGATTTGACCACTGGAGGGAGGTGTTATCATTATAATCCACTCTGCAGGTCATGTTAGCCGTGCTGCCCTCGACTACCGTCACATTCTGGGTGATGGGGAACTGAGCCTGGCTACCTGCAGAGAGACAGACAAAGAGAGAGAGAGACGAGTATAAACAAACCACTGTTGCAAAGGAAAGAGGACAGAGGAGGAGAGAAAGCACTCAGGCACTAGTGGGAAAACCGTTCTCAATATAATGACTCAGAATCACGCCGTAGGGTCGTCATGAGGGTTGTATTATTAACTGCAGGGCCGTTTCTAGCCAATTTGATGCCCTAGGCGAAAATCCCTATTGCCCCCCCCCCCAATTATATATATATATATATATTTTCAGACACCAGTTACTTGTCACATTCAAATTTGTTGTCATAGTAACAACACTAATTTGTGGAGATTCAGTGCATTGAGTTCCACAAATCTGAATGCATTATTTGTAAATTGACTGTTAAGATAAACATTTTGCACAATTTAGTATCTGTAATATCATTGTGTTGCCACTAGATGCCTGTATAGCCCTATTTAACAATCCCTAGGGGCTAAGACATTGCACATAATTTACACATAAATCACACATAAATTAATTTTATTACATTTTGATTTGGATACTATATACTATACTACTACATATTGTTTAGATATTATCAATGGCTACTTTCTTGTCTTTATCTGTTTTTTGTTAAATTTTTTGTGGTTGTTTCTTGAAACATTGATTTAAAGTGTCAGTTATTGCATTATTATTTCAATCAAACCTATAAAACCCCTTTGTTACCCCAAACTACATATAAAAGCTTTATCAGTGGCATAAAAGTAACCAATGCAGCTACTTAATCATTTGCTACTCATT
>NW_015505335.1:526013-526648 GCF_001515645.1 Sinocyclocheilus grahami
GGACAAATGTGCCACAAAAGTGCCACAAATACTGCCTAAACAAAATACTGATTTTGTGCACTTTATTTACTGTATCAATATTTTAAATTGGCCTTTGAACTTAGCTTTATTGCATGGCAAAAAAGTATTACCTTGCCAAAGCACTGACAGAGCCCACTGATCTAACGGCGTTGTTGAGCGCTCCCAATGCAAACTTTGCATGCAACAATCAGCCAACTATTGACAGCACTCTGATCCAGTGGCATACAGGCATCATCAGATTGACAGTACTCTAGCCCAGTGTTTCCCAACCTTTTTTTAGTCGCGGCACCCTTTGGAAATTTTAACAAACTTGTGGCACCCTACAAAATAAATTTTGCCACAATATTTGAATTTCTAACTTCGATATGATACTTTGAATATTATAGATATTCGGTACAACAGGGAAGAACTGCAGAATATAATGTCATACAGATATTTTTAATATTATAAAAAAAATTTGTCCATCAATGGTGGCAATCAGTAGGCTAATTTCTAATGAAGATACCAATTTATATGACAGATTTTAATGTAGGCTTTTATACATATGTAAACATTATTTAATTACCATTATAACTAGCTGTCTCACAAATTTTTGCTCACTCAGTGTTTTTTAA
>NW_015505335.1:527689-527932 GCF_001515645.1 Sinocyclocheilus grahami
TACTCTAGCCCAATAATGTTGGGGGATCCAGTGGGGGCGGCAGTCATATTTCAGGGTGACCGTGCCACTCTTTATCACAACCCTGCTAAAAGTGCCAGTACGTGTGCTCATTGGCGCCCCTTCAGCTGGTGGCGCCCCAAGGCGACCGCCTAGCTCGCCTATGCCTAGAAACAGCCCTGATTAACTGTATCATAAAATAGATATTATCATTCCTAGATGATGATTTTGGTTAATACAGCATTC
>NW_015505335.1:528253-529711 GCF_001515645.1 Sinocyclocheilus grahami
CAGATGAGCAAACACTCTAAAAAATACGTCTTGCAGATGTAAATGATGTCAAATAGATGTCTCTGTGATGTACGTATGCTATCGGGTTTATTTAAATGAACTGTTCAAATCAACACTGTCTTATGGCAAATCATAACTATTTAACATTTTGTTGAATTCATAGTTAATTCTTATGAATTCACAATCTCATTTGTGTGTTTTCGCACAATCTGCTTATGCTCCAGGGGCAGGCCTTCAGGCTTCCTTGTTTTTGTATGGAACACATTGCATTATATTTGCTATCATTTTTGCCAAAACAAAGGTAATTTTCTCATGAGATCAGGTTGGTCAAATGAACCAATTGACTAGCATGAATTTGATTTACCAATAGCACACATGAGAGAGAGAGAGGACAGCCCGAATGAACTGAATCATTAGAATGAATCAGTCCTTCCATTGTAACATATAAGAGAGAAACAGAGAGTAGTTTAGATGAGCATACTTGATTACTTCCTAAACTGAGGTATTAAAAAATAGCGATGTGGCATTTGGTCATGCTACACCACTAATCATTAGTAAAAGCATATAGTTTGTGGAAAAGGTATGCTACTTAATACAGCTACTGTCCACGTCACTGAAAAATACATATACGTTAGTATACTAAACGTCATAGAAACAGCTCGAACAAAATGTTGTTGTACGGAAAAGGGCTGAGTAAAGATTTAGTGTTCAGAAAAATAACAACATGGGTTTGGAACAACATGAAATTGGGTAAATAATGACAGATTTGTCATTATATGCTACATATTCTTAATATTTTGCTTAGGTAGTACATAATGAAGGATAATAAATGCTAACTCATTTTGTGTCTACAGTGGTCTAACAATGTTCTTTTGCCATGGCTATATGACCTTTCATACTTTATTGCATAGTTAGGATTCTGGAAGAGCTAAATTGGTCCAGTTATCGTTATTGGTCCTACTGAATACTACATATAATAAGAGCGCGTTAAACCCGTTACACTCAAAATGATGGATTATTGCACACATTTAGCACAGCGTTTGGGTATAAAAAAGCGAAACAATGGTGTAATTCTTTGCCTCTCTCTCTCTCTCTTTCTGTTCATTCTGACTTGGGATCAACAGTAATTGGTAGCATGGCCTAATTAGAGCTAGCTATGTTCGGCAAGGGAGACACTGCCACTGCAGCTGGGTGGCAAATTGACACATAATCCAGACTATGGTGGGCCGTCGATACGAGTTAGCGACTGTCTTGTGTCTCATCTGGGAAAGGGGGATGGAAAGTGTTAGTGTGTGTGTATGTGTAAGTGTGTGTAAGGGACATAGGGGACATCCAAGCCAGGCTTAATCACCCAGCCTCAGTGGATTCTGCTCGGACTTATTCTGCATTTGTTTTCCTTGTCTTGCTGAAAAGTCGCCTAATTGCATTCTGGCTGCATCTCAACTCGGTCTTTCTTTG
>NW_015505335.1:529761-531143 GCF_001515645.1 Sinocyclocheilus grahami
TTATTACAATTTAAAAGAACTGTTTTCTATTTGAATATATTTTATGTAATTTATTCCTGTGGTCAAAGCTGAATTTTCAACATCATTATAGTCTTCAGTGTCACATTATCCTTCAGAAACTGAAGATTGCTCAAGAGACATTTCTTATTATGATCAATGTTGAAAACAGTTGTGCTGCTTAATATTATTGTGGAAATGGTTGTTATTTGATGAATAGAATGTTTTTATTAGAATTTTTTTTGTAGCATTATTAATGTCATTACTGTCAACTTTAGATCAATTTCATGCATCATTGTTCAATAATATAAAAAAAAAATCTTACTGACTTAAAAATACTTTCATGCAAAATAGCATGTTAAATATTCATTATGCAAAATGTAATATTCTGTCTAAAATATCAATAATATATTTATACAATGTAGTAAATATATAAAAATTAACATACAATATTGTACAATATTACAATATTAATATGAAATCCTACTTAAATCTAAATATTTTTAGACAGAATACCCAGTTCTAATTATCATCAATGTTGAAAACATTTGTGCTGCTTAATATTTTTGTGGACACTGTTATGTTAAGGATTATTTGATGAATAGACCATTCAAAAGTGAATTGAAATATCAATTTTTGTAGCATTATTAATGTCTTTACCATCACTTTTGATCAATTTAATGCATCCTTGTTCAAACAAAATATTAATTTATATATTAAAAAAATCTTACTGCTTTTTTTTTTTTTTACACATTTATAATATATTTATACAATATAGTAAATATATTAAACAAATAAAATATTATATAAATAATGTACTGCATACATATTACATAATATTAAATAAATATAAATATTTTTAGACAGAATATCCTTCTCTCTTTATGGCTGAATGTCAGGAACTGTAAAGTGGCTCGTAAATCAGCGTGTTAGGATGCATGAAATTATTCACAAGCTAATACTCCGTCTCGTGGCAGTAGGGGATCACCGTGTGGGCTTCCCAAAAGTGCCAGGCACTGCTGCGTTCTCCTGAAGGTGACATTGGGATCTGTCTCATTCAAGGCCCACATGCAATGGACGTGTTGTACCGACCGCGGCGTAGACTGCCTCCTTCATTATTCCAGAACAACATGAGCACAAGAGGTGTGAGGTGTGCTTGAAACTGTCATGGAGTGTGAATGTTAAATAGTGATGCTTGCTGACAAATCAAGTGATTAGACTAAAAAGAAGAAACAAATCTAGAGGAAGGTCAGAACAGACACCGGGTTTATGGTGTTTTACTTTCATTACCAGCAGAGGAGTACTTTAAAGGAAAAGTGTGCAATTTTTTCAACATGAAAATACACTGAACAAAATTATAAACGCAACACTTTTTTTTTTGCCCC
>NW_015505335.1:532270-533245 GCF_001515645.1 Sinocyclocheilus grahami
AATGTTTTTGAATGTGAACATATGTTACATAATACAGACATATATTACCGCATTGCTATTTAATAGGTCTGTAATATTGCTGTGGAAATGATTGAGCTTTTTGGGGCGATTCATGGTAAACTAGAGTAATTTTGTTTTTATGCTTTTAAATTGATTTTTAATGAACGAAGGTTGAAGGGTGAACATAATAATGTCACCTTGTTGTGCCCAGTGTTTGATTACTGCATTCATAGAGCAAACTTTTCAATGATTGTTTACAGTGTAAGAGAAGTTACTCCCAAAAAAGGTGAATTGATAATGGACTTTTCTTGCCTGTGAAATTTTGCAAAAATGTTGCTAAAGTGAACACAACTTAAGCGGGACTATAGGTGCATAAACAACACTTCACCTTTAATGGCTGAATTTCTAATTCAAGTTTACAAAATCCATTGTTTCAATGCGTTGCTAGAGAATCAGAGATCTTTTGGGAATGGAAGAAAGTTCAAATAAGCACTTTAACCCAATATAACATCATGTTCTTTATCCTAGTCTAAATCTTTTGTAATTACATTTCAAAACAGCCTTTTCCAAAATCCCATAGTTCATAATTTACACAAACGTGTTATCTTTTGAGACAGGCTGCTGATGTAATACAGTTACCCTAACTGAACTACATTCCACACAGAAACACAGTTTTATCTAACTTTATAATACTTGAGAAATAAGTTTTAAAGTAGTTATAAAGGTCCATAAATCTCAAGTGTTAATAATTTTACTTTTAAAGGGAAAGTTCACCCAAAAATGAAAACTATCTCATAATTTTTCACTCTTGTGTTGTTCTAATGCTGTATTCCCCTCTTTCATTTTCGGACCACAAAAAAAAAAAAGTCACGCACGTGCTTGTCCATGTAATCCCAGTATATGGTGATCAACATCAAGCATTTAAAGTGGCCCTATTATGCCATTTTTAAGGTTCCTAATTTTGTTTTGGGAGTC
>NW_015505335.1:533255-533615 GCF_001515645.1 Sinocyclocheilus grahami
TGGGAGTCTCCTACAATAGGTTTACATGCATGCAAGGTCAAAAACGCTTTAGTTTTCTCAAAATATGAATTTAATATCACCTCCTTTTCCAACGATTCTCGAACGATTCGTTCAAAACAGTTTTAAGATTCAGTCTCTCTAAACCCCTCCTTTCCGTGAGGCTACTCTGCTCAGATTGGTTAGATGGCCCAGTCTGTTGTGATTGGTCTACTGCGTGCAGCGTGTGTCGGAAACGATACACCAATTATAGGTTGTGATTCAGTGGAGCCAGCTGGTCCAAAAAAACTGCGTACTGAACCATCTTTCAAGAGCAAGCATTTTGTGAATCCCGCGTTGAACTCCCTGAGATTAGAGAAGCAG
>NW_015505335.1:538789-541641 GCF_001515645.1 Sinocyclocheilus grahami
CAAATTCATAGATACTAAACATGGTAGGATTACATATAGGCAAGAAGGCAGGAATGGGTTCCATCATAAGCATGCATAAAATAGTCTAAAAATATCAAAGACAACATACACAATGACCTGAAGGATAAGTGTGTTCATTCAAAGAAAGGTTTTCCTATGAATTAATTAGTAGAAAAGTCCATTTCTACTGTGCATTGTGCCTCTTGCTATGGGACATGCAGTGATTTTCCCTGCTTCGCATTCCTTTAGGCAATAAACCCAGTGATATCAGCGTTGGTTGCCATGGAACCAGAGGTCTGTTCTGCCCTCCTGAGGTGTTACGCATTTCGGGGGAAGGGTCCATAGGTCCTCATATGGCTTGTTAACTGAAGGGTGTTACAGAGTATTTGTTAAATATAGCTAACAAAATATATATTGTGTGTTTGATTGGTCCAGACGCTACAGCTCTGTGCGATGTGATATTAAATCAGCATATTAGAATGATTTCTGAAGGATCATGTGCCACTGAAGACTGGAGTAATGATGCTGAAAATTCAGAATTTAATCACAGGATAAAAATTTTATTTTAACGTATATTAAAATAGAATACTGTTATTTTAAATTGCAATCATATTTTACAATATTACTGTTGTTTCTGTATTTCTGATCAAATAAATGAGGACCAGGCCTGGACTTTATTTTGTGCTTTGTGTGCTGCAGTCGTCCACGAGGGGCTGCCGCTTTACTTTCATTTTTTGTGTTTGTTTATTTTATTAAAATCTTCTTTAAATGTTTGCCGGTTCCCACCTCCTTCTTCCCGTGACTACGAACGGTGTTACATTGGTGCCAAAACCCGGGAGGAAGGAGGGACACGCTGCCAGAGATCCCTCGCCGCTGTGGTGAGTCCGCGGTGCCATCCAGCATGGCGGAGCAGTCTGCCACCATGGACGCTCGAGGCGGTGTGCTGGAGTGAGTTGCCGAGGGGGCGGACAAACTCGCTGCCGACCGTTTTTCTAGTCTCTTGTGAAAAAAGAAGTGTGCTTAATTGAACTGAATATTGAAGTACGCTTAAATGGTACTAGCATATAATATTAATGTAGGGTATCAGACCGAATCAGACAATTTAAAATTCCATCAAGAACATGGTTGAAACACAAGGAGCCAAATTCCACAGAGGCCCAAGACACAGGATGTTCGTAAATCAGATCCTGGCACCACAAGCCAGTCTGAAGCAAGCCTAACCAACCAACTTTCACAGAACAGCTTTCAAAATGAACACAGAGAACACACTGATCATAACATCTCAGGAAGGATATTGTCAATTTTGGGGGCAAGTAATCAAGATTAAATGGTCAGAGATGCACAGCATGACCATCATGTAAACCAGTGACGATCACAAGCCCTTTGGATTGAATTCCCCCACCTAGGAGAAGTCAATCCAAAGAGCTCGTGATCGTCACTGGTTTACATGATGGTCTTTGGATTGACTTCCCCCACCTAGGAGACAAAGAACATCATGTAAACCAGTGACGATCACAAGCTCTTTGGATTGACTTCTCCTAGGTGGGGGAAGTCAATCCAAAGGGCTTGTGATCGTCACTGGTTTACATGATGTTCTTTGTCTCCTAGGTGGGGGAAGTCAATCCAAAGACCATCATGTAAACCAGTGACGATCACGAGTTCTTTGGATTGACTTCCCCCACCTAGGAGACAAAGAACAGACTGAGATTCCTTACAGACATCTTAATCTCTGGTCTTCATACATTCACAGAATGGCACAGAAAACATGCCTTTCCATGCACCTAAATGACACTAAAAGGACTTGTGAGCAACTAATCATTTCTATGCATAACTCCATATTATGTATGTAACACACCTGTGTGACTATCAGGTCTTAATCATTTATTGTGTATGTATTTTGAATAACTATTGAATAGCTTAAGGGTTCAAATTCATGTTTAGTATGTGTGTGTTTGAATCTTCTTGCTTGAAACGTTTCTTCCAATCAATTCTTTGTCAAATGTATCATATTCTTGTTATAGAAATCATGTCCAAAAGTATACTCTGCAAGAGCGGGAAAACCCAGACCATGTGCCTGATGAGATAACATTTTGATTTATGAATTGGGAAGAGAAATATACAACACCCCCAGCAAAGACAGTGTCTAATTGGTCAAAACACCATTTGGGATGTGGCCAAAAGCCCAGTTTAAATACTCAGGACACCATCAAATCTCTCCCTTTTTTGCCTTTTTCTAGCCGTGCTTTTCAGTCATCACCTTTTGCGGTCTTTGAGCGTGCTCTGGTTTACACGCCTCAGCACTAAAAGAGCATTTCCTAAAAAAGAGCAAATTTCTCTAAAAGAGCTACACGGGTGCGTATTTATAAAGACGAAGGATCGTCCTTATAAGGATGCTGATTCACCCGTGCGTTTCTGGGTGCGGTCGTTACCTGGCACCGGGTGATGGTCACGATCGCTGCCTCACGTGTCTGGGCATTAAGCATGCTGAGGTGGCCTTTGTGGATGAGTCATGTTCTCATTGCGGGAAGATGACCATCTTGGAGCTGCGATCCAGGCTCCGCTATTCGCAAGGGGGCGGAGTACCGTTGGCGCTGCAGCGATCTGGGGCTCGTTCTGGTGGAAGGCAGACGAGAACCACTTCCAGCAGTAGCGCGGGCGGTTTGAGGGTTACAGTGATGACAAACCCCGCAGGGAACCAACCCTCTGGGGACCATCACTCCTCTTGCTCCTCCGATCCAGTGGAGCGACCCACGGAAAGCGCTGGGCCCTCTTTAAAGAGCGTACCAGCGGTATCCAGTGGACCTCCCCCCGACCAGATGTCGATCTCAGCATCGGAGGGAGAGCTGTCCGAT
>NW_015505335.1:542240-543424 GCF_001515645.1 Sinocyclocheilus grahami
GAAGCGCGGCACTCACCGGGTCCAAGTTACACCGGCCTGTCGCCAAACCTTCACCCCGTGGTCAGATCTTGCGTTCCTCCGGTCAGGGGTGCCCCTAGAGCAGATCTCCAGGCATGCTGTGGTCTACACGGATGCCTCCTCCACCGGGTGGCGTGCCACGTACAACGGGCATGCAGTCTCAGGGGTTTGGACGGGCCCGCAGCTGCATTGGCACATCAATTGCCTAGAGTTGTTAGCAGTGCGTCTGGCATTGAACCAGGTAGACCTGTTTGCTTCTCCAGAAACCTCTCACTGCCAGTTGTTTTACTCCCTGACCGAGGGAATACTCGGCACAGACGCACTAGCACACAGCTGACCGTGGGGCCTACAGGTAGTGAACACTATCACTTCGGCAAGAGCACCGTCTACGAGACACCCTTACGCCTTGAAGTGGAACCTGTTCGTCGAGTGGTGTCCTTCTCACCGAGAAGACCCCCAGAGATGCCTGATTGCGGTCGTGCTTTCCTTTCTGCAGCAAGGGCTGGAGCGAAGGCTGTCTCCCTCCACCCTCAAATTCCAGGTTGCTGCTATTGCTGCGTACCATGACCCAGTGAATGGAAAGTCCGTAGGTAAGCATGACCTCGTCATCAGGTTCCTTAGTGGGGCCAGGAGGTTGAATCCTTCCCGACCCCCCTCTATACCCTCTTGGGACCTGTCTCTAGTGCTAAAATCACTACAGCAGGGCCCATTCGAGCCTTTGCATTTAGTTGAGCTAAAGTTTCTGTCATTGAAAACTCTGCTCCTGCTTGCACTGGCCTCCATCAAGAGGGTAGGGGACCTGCACGCATGTTCGGTCGACGATTCGTGCCTAGAGTTTGGGCCAGCTGACTCCCAGGTAATCCTGAGGCCCCGGCCCGGCTACGTGCCCAAGGTTCCCACTACACCCTTTAAAGACCAAGTGGTGAACCTGCAAGTGCTGCCCCTGGAGGAGGCAGACCCATCCCTGGCTTTGCTCTGTCCCGTCCGAGTATTAAGGTGCTTCGTAGACTGGACACAAAGCTTCAGGACCTCAGACCAGCTCTTTGTCTTTTACAGAGGCCGGCAGAAGGGGAATGCCGTCTCTAAGCAGAGGATAGCCCACTGAATTGTGGATGCCATCACCCTGGCTTATCAGGGACAGGGTGTGCCCTGCCCATTCAGGCTGC
>NW_015505335.1:543618-551900 GCF_001515645.1 Sinocyclocheilus grahami
ATTCTATAGCCTCCATGTGGAGCCGGTATCCTCCTGTGTTCTCACCTCAAACGGGTAGTGGCACCGAGAGGCCCCGGTTAGTGTTGGCTTGCTAAAACTGCTCCAGAGTGTCCTACAGTAGACCCTGTTGAGATCCTCTGTCACCCTCGGCAGCGGACGCGGCGGAACGTCCAGCGCCGGGACTTCACGATGAATCCACGGGAACCATGGAAGGCTGGGTTCCATATTGAGACCTAAGCGGTTCTCGTATGTGTATAGCCCACGGTATAGCCATAGAGCCCGTGTTTCCCCGACAGACTTCTGCCTTTCCAAGAGGGTTACAATCACCTCCATTTTTCCATATACACCTAAACGGATGCTATATGTGTATTTGCTTCCGAAACCTCCTTCGGCAAGGATGGGGCTTCCGCAGCATCCCTGTTCCAAGTGGAGCGGGTACGTTTTCCCAGTGTTATCCAGTCTCACTTAGTAAGGTAGTGCTTTGAAAAATGGTGAGTGGAACTACTTGTCCCGAGCCCCGGCCTACACCAGATAGGGGCGCAGGTGGCTCGCACAGGGCACTGGAAGGGGCAGCACCATGGGGCTTTGGTAGGGATCCCAATTCGTCGGTCACGACGTGACGTCTCCGGTCCCTCCTTCAGGGAACGAGGGTTACCATACGTAACCGAAACGTTTCGTGCTTACAAGTTAATGTCTTAAACTGCCGATCTTGTTACTGTGCTAATTCATTTTAATTAATTTTGGATATTAATATCCATTGCAGCGTTGATGTTATATGGCCCGTTCAATGAATTGCTGGCCGTCTCAGTGATCAGCCGTAAAACAGTGATTCTGTCCAAATTCCCTTTAAAATCTTAAATGATTCCCTTAGGGTTGATTAATTAATGATATATATATCATTATATAAGTTGTCCATAAACATTACATTAAGTATATCTTTAAAGTATTATTTCTGTAATAAGTTGTATTTACTCTCAATTTATCTGATCAGTTTAATCGTATCATCATAATTGACATTCTCATTGTTTTTGTGCCAAATATAGCTTTAATGTAGTTAGCTACTTTTTGTTAGCTATTTTTAACAGACTAGCTTGACTGCTTGTTGCTACAGTTTCTTATTAAATCAACTTAAAGACTCAAATTTCTCAATAGGGAATCAAAGTGCTGACATATCTCATAAACACTCGTGCTTAGTTTTAGCAGGAAGCAGCAATGAATGAATGAATGAATGAACCACACATCCAGAAAAGCTTTTTTCTGTTTCAGCTGAGTGCACCACATAATGGAAATCACTCGTTGATGAATGACCAGAAAGCAGCCAAGCAAGCCACTGTAGAATACATTGTATGCTTTGGGCACCATCAAAAAAGCTAACAAATAACCACATAGCAGCCAGAGGAACAACCATCTCAATTCATTACTCAGCGATAACACCCCCCAATGTGGACTAATGTGTCTGCCTTAGTCTTCAGCATTAAAGCCAGCAGTAGCATTTGTAGAAATGTTGCACAACAGGAGTCAACGACAGCTCAGGGTGAATCTCTCTGTGGCAGCTGCTTTGTGATTCTCAATAACCCAGAGGAAAACTCTATGGCTCAGAGGTTGCATTTTCATAGCTCATGAGACGACTCAGTCATGTCTTATTATGTTGAATTGACAAAGTAAGCTATACAAAACTTGGGTTAAAAGAACAGTGCAACTAAAAATGAACATTTGCTGAACATTTATTCACCCTCAGGTCATGCAAGAGGAAGTGTTATTATGGATTATGGACTCGTATTTCAGCCGGAAGCAATGGTTTATAGTTAAAATGCCTTAAAGGTGGAGTAAGCGATTTTTCAAAAATGCTTTAGAAAACTGATTCGGGCTGGCTAGCAAAACAAACTTGTAGCCAATCAGCAGTAAGGGGCGTGTCTACTCATGATGTGGAGGAGAGAGTTCAGTGCTCACATTAGCGAGCCGAGCGACAGTAAGATAGAGATGGTAGAGGAAAAGAGATGGGAGAGGAAAATGTCTGCGGAACAAAAGAAGGCTTAAGGCAATAAGGCAAGAAGTAGGACCCGTGTAAATATCGGCTGGAGAGAACTCAAGGAGCGGAATGCCTGCGATCGGACGCCGAGGTTGCTTTGTTTTTTCTTGATAGGTGAGTAACACCGTGTCTGCGCCACAACAGCTAAAGTCTGTCTAGTACACTGGACGCGACAAAGCGACCATTGAAAATCATTTGAAATTTGTGTCAATACGTCATGAATAGAATGCAGCAGCAGTTTTCTGTCGGAGATTTGTTGTGTCGTGCCGCGTCCAGTGTAGACCATAGATATGTATATATATATCTATGGTGTAGACGGCATCACTGATTATAATGAGTTCCATAGTATTTTGTCGCACCGCGCCACTCGCGTCCGGTGTAGACACGGTGTAACATTGGTTTTGCTTTGTTTCACAGAACTATTCGTTGCCTGGGTTGCGTATGTATGTGTGGGGTGGAGCTATCAAAATAGGGGCGATACCCTTTTGGAGCAGGGGCATGTTTTGGTGATTTCAAATGTCAACATTGGCAACCAGAAATCACTTACCCCACCTTTAATGATGGACTTGTTTCTTGCAAACACTCCGATTTTTGTCGTATTGATTACTTATTGTGATTACTTGTGGATTACTTATTGTGATGTTTTGTCAGCTGTTTGGACTCTCATTCTGACGGCACCCATTCACTGCAGAGGACCATTGGTGAGCCAGTGATGTGATGCTATATTTCTCTAAATCTGTTCTGATGAAGAAACAAACTCTAGCCTAAAATAGTAGCCAATTTTAAAGTTAAATATTTTTTTCTTTCTTCAAAATCATCAACCCAAGACCAAATTTCTTACTTTTAACTTGCCCTACCACAGTGTTTTTCAATGTTTCTCAATGTTTTTGACCTCAAGTCCCAAGAGTTCAAAAAAAAAAATATATATATATATATATATATGTAAATATATGTAATTGTAAGGGTTTTAAATCCTCTTGGCACAATCCTCGACTTGGAAGTTTTCCAATGTCCTGTTTGAAAACCACTGGAGCTTTCAGCCCTAAACTTTCCACAGTCCTTCAGCTTGTTCTGACATATGATACATACTTTATTTTAACCAGTCGAATTCAAAATAACTTGTGCTCACCTACAAGTTGACAAAATTAACTTTTAGCAGGCATTTTTATAATTTCCGGTCTTTCTCTGCTGTGAAAATGGACCACAAATACAGCTGACTCATCTCTCAAATCTCAAAGACGCTGTATAAATGTTTAATGCTTTTAAAATGTTTAATGCTTTTTTTAAAACTTCAAGGCTTTGTAAAACTTTTCAAACTTCTCAGACATTTCAGACTTGGCTTTGCCAAGCCAGCTTTCAAACCCAAACTTTCCAAAATCTTTCAACTCTGTCTCTTAGGAGACATAAAACAATAGACTCAAATGAGACCTAGAGTACAGCACAATATTGTAGTGATTTTGCTTTAGTGTAGTGATGGGTACTCACGTCACCGATAACGTTATGATTTTTGGATCACGTATCACTTAAGGACCTGCAGAAGGTCCTTAGTTTGGAACACGCAGATGAAATTACCTTGACGTGAAGGTTTGCTTGCAGGAGCTTAACCTTGTTGCAAATGTCTGTATGTCTTCTGCCTCTCTGGGCTAGAGACTAGCCACTTTGTCTCTCTATGATGGAGACTCTGGATATTCTGCATCTGTTGTTGTCTCGCTGGATGAAGATTCTGAACACATGGTATCTCTTACCTCACAGGCTGGAGGCTCAGAAAGTGGTTGTATCTGTTGCTGCCTCAAAAGCTGGAGACTCAGGGCATGGTCTGTTGATGTCTCTCCCTCATGGACTGGAGACTCAGAATATGAATGTCTCGGTTACAGTCTCACCTTCATAGGCTGAAGAATCAGAATTTTGAACGTATCTGTTAGTATCTCACTGGATTTGTCAGCTATTTTTAATTTAGTCTTAGTCCTGTGTCAAATGTAACTTTTAGTTTTTATCATATTTAGTCAATTTGTCCTGTTTTAGGTTTAGTCGACTAAATGTCTGAGAATTTTAGTCTAGTTTTAGTCAGTGGAAACTTACACATTTTTGTCATATTTTCGTCTTACTGTATAATGGTTAAAATGATGAAAAAATATAGTATTTTGCTAAATTTTAATTGCAATGATTGTTGTCATTTTGGAAATTAATTTTTACATTTCATCAGAAGTTGCTCTTTCACCAATAAGCACAAATCAATCGAATATCGACTCGTATGCATGGTTTATCTCATCTAACGTTAGTGTACATATTTATAACAGGATTTCAATTAGAGGCTAAATAAACACCAAAGACTTAAGATATACACTTACCCTGTCTACGTTATAAAAACTGGTGTAACAAAAACCTACTCTCAAATAATATAACAGAGAGTTTGTCTTCTTCTGGCCCTCAATAAGAGGTGTGTGGCTGCTGTCGTAGCGTCTTTATCTGACGGTGCTGGACCGTTTGCTTATGTTAGTCCAAATCAAAATGTAGCAAACCTTTGTCCACTGTTGTTGTCAGAGAGGGGCCCCACCATAAACTGGGCCCTGGAATGTGCTGTTCACTACAAAATGTTTCACATACAGAATAACTATGATATAAAACTATATACATTTAAATCAATTATTAATACAAATATTTCTGTTTTATTACATATTACAAAAAAAAAAAGATAAATATAAGTCATAAAACGTATGAATTGCATAGCTCATATCATTTTTTTTTTTTTTAGAAAAATTTGATGAGAAACGTTTAAATTTGTATTGAAACTTTAAAGGAGACTATTTCTCAGGAGAAAATCATGAAAATCAGGATCATATATCCATTTTCCCTCAGCCTAATCTCAAAATGAATGTGTGTAAACTGTTTGTAAAATAATTCTTTACATGAATTTAGGGAGAAATTAATTCTGTTTGTGTTTTCACGACTGAGGCCTATCTATGTCAAGCACAAACAACTGAAAAATTAAAGTTAAAGATTAGAAGCGACTTGAAAATGTATGGAAACAGAAAGCAGCTGTATCGTCTCCAGACTAGTAAGACCTTTAATATTACTGTACAATATATATAGGGTCACAGCAGGAGTCTAAGACAGATCCATCAAGGTATTTCTAGCACATATTTCTCCCAGATTAAAAGAGAACTACTGAAAAACAAGACGTCCGGACAGCTGTGATTGTTTTATTTTATTAAATTTTCACGACTGAGGCCTATCTATGTCAAGCACAAACAACTGAAAAATTAAAGTTAAAGATTAGAAGCGACTTGAAAATGTATGGAAACAGAAAGCAGCTGTATCGTCTCCAGACTAGTAAGACCTTTAATATTACTGTACAATATATAGGGTCACAGCAGGAGTCTAAGACAGATCCATCAAGGTATTTCTAGCACATATTTCTCCCAGATTAAAAGAGAACTACTGAAAAACAAGACGTCCGGACAGCTGTGATTGTTTTATTTTATTTTTATTTTTTTCCTGTGTGCACTTATGATTAGTGCCTTTGGAATGAAAAGCATGCTTATCTGATCAATTCTCTTTTCACAGTGAGTCGGTGGCTTTAAGCTGGCAGAAGATTAAATGAGAACTAATGCGAGAGGTAATATCATTTTGAATGCTGTGTGATTGGTATGTCTGTCAACCTTTGCTGGGCACGGGAAAATTAAAATTCATTACTTGTGAAAGAGCCCCCATGCTGAGGTAATGAGAGTGAGGATGAATTAGCTTTCATGCAAGGCTTAATTTTGGTATTAATACATGTGCGCCTGCACACAGACATGCAAAACATGATCAAATGGTCTAAATGCACCAAAAAACATCCCAAATTATTGGTTGAGAACTTGCAACGTGATGAAATTACATAAAATCTCATCTTGCAATTGCTACACTTTCTACTTCATAAATATTGCAATACTAGTACATGCACATGTTTTCAACAGAAACTTTCTCGATTTTATTTAAAAATGATGTTAGCTGAATCAGAAATGGGATTTTTAAAAACATGAGAATCGAGCAGGGCTATGTTTTATGTCTAAACCAGGGTTGTCACAATACCAATTGTGATGAAATGTTAAGATTCTCAATACCAAATCCAAGACAATATCAATTTTCTCATTATGCTATATCATCACCAAATCCTGAATTCAGTCAACTTGTTTTCTTTCAGTTCATTGGTTGTAGGCCTAGGCCTTATTGATCTGAACTTATCCATCTCAGTTTTTGAGCGATAAAAGCATTATCTGTTAACAATTATGGCAATATTCACTCAAAAACTCAGGTGCATAAGCTCAGATCAATGATCAGTTCAATCAGAAATCAGTTCCAAATACAAAACCTGTGCTAACTGAAAGAAAACAAGTTGAGATTGAATAAAATATTTGGTAACAATTATACACAAGAAATGTATAAGCAATTTTTAAAAGGCTGGGTTTTTGACTTGGTAAAACGTATGTAACCATGGTTCCCCGAGGGAACGAGATACGCTGTGTCGAGATTCACTTTGGGAAAGCCCTTGCGTGACCGCGTTCTGAAGCACGTGTCAAATCAGTCCAATGGAGCAGCGACATGTCACGAGCCGGGTGACGTAAGCACCAGAAAGTATAAAAGCGCATCCGGCAGAGTGCAAACCAGCTTCGATGAAGTAGCACCTGCAGGGATGCAGTGAGTATGGAAAAGAGATCCAGCATCTCGTTCCCTCGGGGAACCATGGTTACATACGTAACCTAGAAACGTTCCCCTTCAGGAACTCGAGCAGCGTCGAAGTCGCTTTAGGAACGCCTTGCGTGACCGCGTTCTGAAGCACGTGTCAAATCCGTTCAATGGAGCAGCGAGACGTCACCAGCGGGGTGACGCAAGCACCAGAAAGCATAAAAGTGCATCCAGCAGAGCACAAACCAGCTTCTGCTCTTCAGTAGCGCTCTGTGTATGTGTCTGTCTATTTACTGTTGTCTGTCCGCACAAGCATATATAAAAATAAAAAAAAAATCATGAAAAAGTCTATGGCGAGTGAACGGCATTACAAACGCTGTGTTTCTCCCTGCCCACGATATCTGGCGGCGGGGGGTACACACGATTTGTGTGTCGTTTGTTTAGGAGCGGAGCATGCACGGTCAGCTTTCGAGCAGCTGATTGTCATCACTGCGAGTTCTCGCTGCGTATGCTCCGCTGTCGCCTGGCTGTGTTTGATGAGAGCGGCCAGGCTCGCGATCCCACTGGCAGCGGTCCCGCTGTTGCCAAGGCACAGCGCAGACTGTTGTCATGGGGATCGCGGGTGGATTTAGCGGAGGGATTCGAGACGGCCTCGTCCTTTTCTCGGTCCTCACCCGCTAGATCCACGGCTCTCTCTCTCACGGTTCGGAAGCCCGCCCTGCGCTTCATCTGTCTTCCTCCGAGGAGGTGGATGTGATGAGTGTCGAGACAGAGGAGACTGTGGACTCGCCACCAATGAGGTGTGATTCGTGATTATGGGGTTTGTTTCGTGCATTCGCCAAAATAAAATATCGTTTGGCCAGTCTAGAAACAGGACGATCGTCCTAAAAATAATTAGACGAGCATGTTCTGAATCCAGATCACAGCCTTCACGATGGGGGCCTTCCGTTTTCCCCGATCTCCATGCTGAGGTGTCAAGATCGTGGGAGAAACCATACTCATCCCGTATTACAGCCCCACAGTCTCTAATTATTCAAAAGAACATCGTGGGGCTGAATGATAAGGTATATGGGGCGATGCCAGTGGTGGAGCAGACGCTTGCGAGCTATCTCTCCCCACCCTCAGCATCGTCCCTGAAGGCCCCGAAGCTTCCCACCAGGCCCGTTAGGCTTACATCGAGTCTGGCTGGGAAAGCTTATACGGCGGTAGGTCAGGCTGGCGCATGTTTGCACACCATGGCGGTGTTACAAGCATACTAGGCTGACCTGCTCAGGGGTGGGGCTGCTGAGCGGCAGCAGCCCAAGCCATCAAGCTCCTCATATCGCCAGTCTCAAAACAGAGCGTTGCAACCCGCACCCCTCCACAGAAAGATCGGGGGTCACGGCAATGCTCTCAGTTGGGGTCTTCTAGACCGAAAACGGATCTGCGGACCGTTATTTGTCTAAGAGGACCTCGGCGAAATGTTGATGACCATTGTCAGGTCCCTGAGGGCAGCCCACCTGGAGAGGAAAGGATAACACCTCAGTATACGGTGCCCAATCCTCCTCAGTGCCCTCACGGAGGCTTATTGATACCCCTGCCACCCTCG
>NW_015505335.1:552862-553277 GCF_001515645.1 Sinocyclocheilus grahami
GGGTGTCAAAGCTGGAAACGCGGCCAGCATTTCCAGGCAGTTGATGTGCCAAAAGAGATGATGGCCTTCCCACAGACCCTGGACTGAGCGGCCACTCATGACCGCTCTCCAGCCCGTGAGAGAGGCATCCGTCATTAACGTTACGCGACGACAAGGAGCGCCTAACATCGGGCCTTGAACCAGGAGCCATCGTTTCTTCCACATGTCTAAGGCATGTAAGCATCGCAGCGTGACCTTGATCATGCGACGCGGATTCCCCCTTGGGGAAAATCCTTTGGTTCTGAGCCACCACTGCAAAGGTCTGCAGGCCAAAAGGTATCACGTTGGACGCCGCTGCCATCAGGCCCAACAGCCTCTGAAACTGTTTGACAGTGAGTGACTGGCCTTCTCTTACTCTCGTGACTGTCGTGAGGAT
>NW_015505335.1:553511-564630 GCF_001515645.1 Sinocyclocheilus grahami
AGAGAGGATGGAAACATGGAAATAAGCGTCTTTGAGATCTATCGTAACAAACCAGTCCTCGGACTGGATCTGAGATACTATCTGCTTGATAGTGAGCATCTTGAACCGAAGCCGATGAAGTAATGGCTGTAGAACCCGGACACACTCGAGAGAGAGAGGCGGAACACGTTCTATGGCCCCCTTCCTCAAGAGAGTATCTACTTCTTGTTCCATTACCAGAGCCTACTCAGGGCCCACTAGTGTGGGGATGACCCCGTTGAAATGAGGCGGACGAGAACCGAACTGGATTCTGTAACCTTTCTCTACAATCTGCAGGACCCATTTTGAGATATTTGGTAGAAGTTTCCACGCTACCAGAAAATCTACTAAGGGAACCAGCCTCTCGAGGCTGGCCTCTGGTGTTATTAGAGGAGCCAGTTTGGTGCCCTGAAGCGGATGACTGGCAGGGAACGACTGACCTGACTGCTGTAGCACCCTCACTCGAAGGGGCGAGCTCTCCCGTGCCGTACGTGCCGTCGCCGCCGGGCTCCCGCTCAGCAGCCCCATGGGCCTGGGGGCGACGAGGGAGGAATCGTTGAAACCCCGCCACTTGATTTTTCGCCTCCTGAAACCTCTCGACGACAGTGTTGACTGCGTCGCCGAAAAGGCCAGAGGGCGAAAGCGAGGCGTCTAGGAGGAAGAATCTGTCCTTATCTTGCATATCGGACAGATTCAACCACAGATGCCGCTCCATGGCTACCATTGCTGCCATTGAACGGCCGATAGCTCTGGCCGTTTCTTTGGTGGCTCAGAGGGACAAATCTGTGGCCCGACGCAGTTCAGCTACCACGTCAGATTCCCCCTCCTCCCTGTCATCCAGGTCCTTGAGCAGATCAGTTTGGTACGCTTGTAACACCGCCATGGTGTGCAAGCACGCGCCAGCCTGACCTGCCGCCATATAAGCTTTCCCAACCAGACTAGATGTTAGCTTAATAGGCCTGGTGGGAAGCTTCGGGGCCTTCAGGGACGATGCTGAGGATGGGGAGAGATAGCTCGTGAGCGTCTGCTCCACCACTGGCATCGCCCCATATCCCTTCTCATTCAGCCCCACAATATTGGAATAATTAGACACTGTGGGGCTATAGATACAGGAAGAATACGTTTTTTCCCACGATCGTGACACCTCGGCATGGAGATCGGGAAAAAAATGGAAGGCACCGTCGTGAAGGCTGAGACCTTGCCCTCAGGAAACGCTCGTCTAATTTGCTTTTAGGACGAGCGTCCTGTTTTTCGGCTGGCCACTCGATATTTAATTTGGCTACAGCACGAGTCACAACCTCCATGAGCTTCTCATACACGAGGGACTACGGTGGCGAGTCCACAGTCTCCTCTGTCTTGAACACTCATCACCTCTACCTCCTCGGAGGAAGATAGATGAAGTGCCTGGCTCTCTCTCCGGGGGGAAGAAACCGCAGCGCGGGCTTCCGAACCCTGAGAGAGAGCCGCGGATCTAGCGGGTGAGGACCGAGAAAAGGACGAGCCCGTCTCGGATCCCTCCGCTAAATCCACTTGCGATCCCCACGACAACAGTCTGCGCTGTGCCTCGGCAACAGCGGGACCGCTGCCCGCGGGATCGCGAGCCTGGCCGCTCTCATCAAACACGACCAGGTGAGAGCAGAGCGTGCGCAGCGAGAGCAGCTCACAGTCATGACAATCAGCCCCCTCAAGAGCTGACCGTGCATGCTTCGCTCCCAAACAAACGACACACATATCGTGTGTATCCCCTGCCGCCAGATATCGTGGGCAGGGAGGAACACAGCGTTTGTAATGCCGTTCGCTCGCCATAGACTTTTTCATGATTGTTTATATATATGCTTGTGCGGACGGACAACAGTAAATATACAGAGTGCTACTGGAGAGCAGAAGCTGGTTTGCACTCTGCCGGATGCGCTTTTATACTTTCTGGTGCTTACGTCACCCCACTCGTGATGTCTCGCTGCTCCATTGGACTGATTTGACACGTGCTTCAGAACGCGGTCACGCAAGGGCGTTCCCAAAGCAAATCTCGACACAGCTCGAGTTCCTGAAGGGGAACTTTTGGTTAGCTGCCTCCATCCCGATGTAATAAGCATGAAATATCTAATAACTAAGAAATAAAGTTGAGGATGTTGAGAGATATGCATGACGAATTTTGGCAAACATGTATGACAGAAAAATAATTAGTAAATTAGTATATATATATATATATATATTAGTAGCATTTTCCTATTATTATTATTTTAGTTTTTTATTTGTTTATTGTTTTTAAATATGAGCATAAAAAATATCTAAAAACTAAATTTCTTTTTTCCACCCCTTCGCTTTTTTATGTTTTGCACTCCTTGGTATCATTCCGTTTTTGTACAATTTTTGTATCAATCTGGTATAGAAATACAGATACTTTTGTCATGCAGAGTCCACATGTCCACTGAGGAAGAGAAAGAGAACATCTAAACTACAGGGACATAGACAACCAAGTTGACAACCTCATTTTTAATCACTGAACATACAGCAACATCACATACTTTAATTAATTGGCTGACCGTGAAAATAACCATGTTAGATGTTTGGGGAGTAAGTCTTATAGTGTGGGCTGAAGATGAATATATTTAATTAGGACTGGAGGCCCTTTTGTTGTGGCGGCCTACAATGGGATCGAAGGGTCTAGTTTTATCCCTGGAGAAGAAGAGCTGGTGTAATTTTTCAGGCCTCCCTTTCACGTACAATGGCAAATTCTTAGTTAAATTGGAAAGCACATGTAGAGCAAATGCTGAGCTGACGGTTTCTCTGGGGACATTCCGGTTTTGAGTCTCCAGCTTTTTTAGAGGAAGACATGCATTAGGGGCTCATTAAAACCTCGCTGTGTCTTTTGCTTCCTACAAAGCAGCCTCATGTTCATTAACAGCTCAGGAAGAGGTCTGAACAATGCAGAATGACACTTATCCTGACTTCAATAGAGTTTAAAAGCTGATAGATGGAGAGGAGATAGAAGTCCATCAGATATGACGTAGCGACCCAACATAGTATCATAGGTATTTATTGCCAAAACTTCACCAAGATGTCCATAAACTTTGAACATATAAATTGTATAATGATGGCATATTCCACAGCTGGAGGACCATTATAACATTCTACAACATCAAGTCTATTTATATCTAAATACATTATGTGCCATGGGATATTCATGTGTGTGTTACATAAATATGATGGATTCTAGGTATGAACTCGCATGAAGGCACTTGAAATCGATGGATACTGGAACACAATTATGAAAAAAAAAAAACTATTCACATATAATATCATGGTGTACTTCTGTTTGCTGTCTTTCTCATTATGATAGGCTTTTGAGATTCAATTTAGAAAAGCCATAGGTACTTATCATAAGAGCGGAGACTGGGTTACTGTTGCCTATGATTACTGTAGAGTGAATCAATCCCTGTTACTGATTTGTCAAAAATAGGCCTGATTCTTTGCAGGTTTAGAAACAGGATCCACATGTTCAAAATGATGAAGCAATCATGTTTTCTCTGCTCCGACATACATTGTGTCACCTGTGTTGCTGTGTCATAATAATATAGGATAGACAGGATGTTATGGAAAGTGTTTGAAGAAAGACACAATGTGCTCAATTTTCCATGTTACCGGAAAACGGCTGTTGCTAAAGCAAGCCACAATAGTCTGGGGCATTGTGATTATTCCTGTGTGAAATAGATGACTGTTTTCCTAAACAACTGTTTTAAAAATCAACAACCACACATTTAAGGGAAAGGTGTATGGTTTTACCAAAATGTATCTAAAAAATAGCAAACTCTCATTGAGCTATCAAAGTTGAACTCTTTTGGTTGTTTTGTCCATGCTCACTGAGAGTGAGCATCCATACAGTAATATGAATAGTCATTTTATGGAAATACAATTAAGAAACGAATGGAATGACATGAGGGCAGAATTTTAATTTTGGGGTGTACTGAAGTATTGTTACACAGCAACTGTGTTACCACATTAGCAGATGCCATTCATTAACATCTATTGTATGATGTAGCAGCATCTAACTTGTGCCCTAAAAAGAGCCATTAAAATGTTTCAATTTTTGCCATTTTGAGTGCTATATTGCTCTTTCTATTCATAGCTAAGCATGGCAGAGAGAAGGTGAGTTAGTGTTGACTGCATCAGGAGCTAGCGGCTAAAGAATAACCAGGAACTGCTCAGAATTCTGTTTGCTCATGCACTAATAGCCTGAAACTGGCAAGGTGGATAAATCCTGCTGCAATTACTGCTGAGTAACAATAGAAGTGTGACGTAGTCCATCCGCACAAACACACACAGACACACATATACGCCCCTTTTAATGGTAGGGCTGTGTACTATCCTTCCCACTAAATTATCGCCATGGGGTGCAAGGGAACAGGCAGCAGAACAGAGAATGGATTTCCCTCTCTAGGTTTAAAAGCCTTGAAGAGTTTTTCTCTTCCCTTAAAGATAGAGTGACACACCAAAATACATCGAGACCAGAGAACAGATGCGAATGCTAATGGAAAAGCTTAAAACACTTAAAACACAGCAGTATGATATTGCAGCGACAGTCAGGTACTATTGGGGTTAAATCCACAGCTCTTTTACCTGGATCATTTGAAATATGTAAGAAAAACAAACTTATGACATCAAAAATGGCAACTCGATCTCATACAACCCTTTTGAAGTCAATATGAAACCAAAATGGCCCTATTTATTTTCTTCAGTGCATGCTATTCGACAGAAGAAAAGTCTTTGGAATTTGTAAACAGCTTTATTTACTTGCTCCATTTCTAAAATAACTTATCTTGTTGGTTTACATCACCTAGACCAAGGATGGGCAACTTTGATAGTGACGAGTGCCAGCATTTTTTCTCCTTTATAACAAGGGGCCAGATTACTAATCGACGTCTTTCCACGTCTTCCTTTTTATTGAAGGAAATTAGAGTATAACTAATGTAATTTGTTTTTAAATCTTTTATCTATAAATCTTGTGCAGTTATGCTAATTCAGAAGGAAAACTTTGTTGTCAGTGGACAGAAATATTACCTCAACAAGCCAATGTAAACATCTCAATGGCATTGTCTGTAAATTTGCAACAAACGCTGCACTTCACATTTCAGACTCTAAACAATTTTTAAGAAAATGGATGAGTCAAAAGTATCAATTATTATATTAATTATTAACTATTAACTAATATTAATTAATTAACAATTATTATCAATTAATTATTGTATTAAATAACATATAAATGTATCTTAGTGTCTTAATTGTTTAGATTTTTATAATGCATTAGCTTTTTGTCGATCCACTTATTCACACTTAAAAATATGTCGCAAAAATAGCAGATGGGAAAAAGCAATTGCGTTCTCTGCCAGCAGGTTTCACTTTCGGAACTGCAGAAATACAGTGGTTTCCCTGGTAACCGCTGTACACAACGCTGACGTGCAGTGCTCAAGTTTATTCAGTGAAATCGTAGCCTTTTGAAGTTTAATCGTCATATTAATCCATATAGAAATCCTTGTCTTTCCGTCCCCAAAGACCTCTTATAATTTAGACTTTTTGTACCATTTAAGAGTTTTCCTGGCCTTAAATGTAAACAATTTAACTGAAGACGTTTTAAGGACCCGTGGAAACCCTAATAAGAACATAGTTTAGTGCAAACATTTCTTTCATGCATTTGGCAAAAAGCTTTTGTTGACTGAATTTTACCTTAGAAATTTGAGGCAAGTGCAACTCTGGCACCCCCGTTGTTTGTGAGCAGTGGTGTGATGGCGATGTAAATACAATCCAAACATATGGGTATCCCCTTGAACTTGGTAAAAAATAATCTGTTTACCATCTTGACTGGAAAATACTAGTTTATTCAGTGAAATCGTAGCCTTTTGAAGTTTAATCGTCATATTAATCCATATAGAAATCCTTGTCTTTCCGTCCCCAAAGACCTCTTATAATTTAGACTTTTTGTACCATTTAAGAGTTTTCCTGGCCTTAAATGTAAACAATTTAACTGAAGACGTTTTAAGGACCCGTGGAAACCCTAATAAGAACATAGTTTAGTGCAAACATTTCTTTCATGCATTTGGCAAAAAGCTTTTGTTGACTGAATTTTACCTTAGAAATTTGAGGCAAGTGCAACTCTGGCACCCCCGTTGTTTGTGAGCAGTGGTGTGATGGCGATGTAAATACAATCCAAAGTTCAAGGGGTATCCCCTTGAACTTGGTAAAAGATAATCTGTTTACCATCTTGACTGGAAAATACTGTTTTCATGGTCAGTTTTTCATTCATTATTTGCTAATCTTAGTGAATGTTTAGAGTGCATGTCCTACTACGCTGAAGTTAATACGGGGAGCGGCTGGAAACTAGTGACCTCTCCTGGTTGGAGATAGTATTAACATCATAAACTGAAAGCAATCTTTGTGACTTGCTTTTCAAATTTTTTTAAATTGATGATCCGAGTCTAATATGATCCAGCGTATACAGCCCGTGGGCCACGAGTTGCCCATCCCTGACATAGACCAAGAGTGTACAATCCTTTTCCTAAAGTAGTGATGTCCAATCCTGCTCCTGTAAGCCCACTGTCCTGCAGAGTGAAGGGGGGGGGGGATTCCGTTTGCCACGGGGCCTCCTCAAGGGCACCAGTTGCACCCCCCCTAAGGACGGACCTGCTTATGCTAGAGGGTCAGCATTTTGATGTTGAACCAAACGGGTATAAAAAAATATTTTAACCGATAGCCAAATAGCTATTTAGGAATTTTGCAGGTACTATTAACAAGTCTTTAAAAAATCTTGCCACAAGTCAATGCAGTAATTTAGTGCTTGTTAACATAAAAAGGTAATGGCAATATTTACAAATAACAATACATTTGTTGCAGAACAATTGCTAGTAGATGCTTCTTGGTCAACACTCCCTTTGACAGCCATCACATGACTGTAATTGCGTATCGTTGAATTCGCATCACCAGCAGTCCAAATCTCCCATGTCGCCTCGAATTGCCAAATCTCACCCAAAATGAATGACTTCTGGTTGCCTTGTCGCAGCAAATCAGTGTCAGTGTGAATCCCGCTTTACACCAGAACAGTCATCCAGGTGCTTCTTTTACCCCTGCTATGCTGACAACAATCTCAAAATGCCAATGATCTCTGTATGCCCCTCTGACATATTAAACTGTATGTCCACCCACAACCCTGAGTCCCTCTACCTCCAAGCTAAGACTTCCCTGATGAGTTCCTTCATCCAACCTCTCACGGTCTCAAATCCCAGCTGAAGGTCAAGCTGCTGTTTGCTGTCATCCTAGATCACCAGCTGTCCTTTGTAGACTACGACACCTGCCTGGGCTTCATGCCATTCCATTTCAAAGAAAATAATGCCTTTCCTCGACTACCTCTAAACTCAGCTCCTCATTTAGGCCAGAGTCATTTCATTGGTAGACTATCGCAACTCAATCTTGCCTAGCAGCAAATCGTGCAGGTTGCAACTTCGCTCAGATCTCTACAGCCAATTCAGGCAATCCTAACTCACTTTAGAAACTAAACCTAAGCAACTGTGAGTTTTAGAGTCATCTTTAGAGACTCATCTGGCAGAACTGTGCAGTAACATTCACAGGAGAACTCTTGAGATCAAATAAACACCGCCTTGGTCTGGATCTAACATTATTTTATGACAGCGCACAAGGAATAGATATCTCAAATCTCCAGTCCACTTTGGTTTACCTCAGAAAAAAACCTGGATTGGAGTATATGAGTTATTGAAGGTCTGAGCCTCGATTTTCTAGTCATGGTTTGGTATTGACGTCAACGTTAATTTGCAAAGAACTTCATGTAAACGGTTTAGATTATTAAAGACTGTGAATGCTACAAAGCTAGACTACCTCAATCTGGAAAACTATCTAGACACCTGAATCAGTCTTTTAAAAAGGTGCATTTGACTCCACAGCATAGCTGGATATGCTCTTCTCCATAATTGGATCTTCAATGGATGAATAACTGCTGCCATGATCGATAAGAAATGTATGCAAACTCTCTTTTAAATGAAATTCCATTTGTCGCCTACTCTCTGTGGGTGGTAATAGCACAATGTTAATTGCTTTAGGAAAACAGCACCGAGTTTTGTGAATAAAGTGCCTTCTATAATAAGCATTATTTACTGGCCTTTATTGAAAGGAGGCGTGTTTGCACTGAAGGAAATCACAATAACTTCATTTAAATAGGCTGCAGCATTATTACAGTGCATTTAGAACCTGGTTAAACTGGATTGTGGGTGGTTTGTGAATAAGACGCAGGTTTTTTAGCTGAAATAACCCATTCAAAACTGGCCATCTGTTTAGAGAATTTAACCCTGTGCCACCTACCCAAGACAAAACATTTCCACCTAAGCTGTACAATGCATCAGCAATGGTGACCATAACCTGTACAAAATCCAACAATGGCATCTTTCTCCTAACCGTGTAGCACAAGTTTGCTGTAAACCCAGGAAGCATGTAGAGAGGATTCAGCTCATAATGGATATTCCTAGGGCCAATTTATCAAAGGTTCCAGGTTTGCTTTCTCACTGGAAGAGACTATGTAAATGCATCCAAGGCTCCTATGAGAGATAAGAGCGGGCCGAATGGCACATTGTTTATTGGGAGTTGTGTTCAACATAAATCATCCAGCTGCAAAGACAGAGAAGATAACTCACCTTTCACTTTGTTTTTCGTTGCCGCCTCTGAGAGCATGAAATGGAGAGGAGAGATGAAGGAACATGGATGAAGGGAAAAAGAGAGAGAGAGAAACAGAATGATTAAACAAGCCTTAAAGCATGAAATCCTCAGCATGTACTCCTCGAGTCTTCCATTAAAAAAGTAACAGTTGGCCCCAAAAAAAGAAAGCCATCATTGACGCCATAAACCCATGTGAACTTCTTTCTTTAGTGGAACACAAAAGAAAGACTTTTCCATGCAATTACAATAAATGGAGGCTGAGGCTTTTAAGCTTCCAGGCCAATGTAAAAGCAGCATAAAGTATCTTAAAAGTAGTACATATGACTTATCAACTTAATTTCAAGTCTTCTGAAATCATGCAGTAAATGACTAAAGTGGTTTTTCACTCAAAATGTTGACTTCCATCCTAATTCTCATTCATATAGTCATGTTCACAAGAGTTCATGAGAGAATCAGTGTTCTTCGTTTCGTGAAATGCTCATTTTGAGTCAGATCTTTTCAACAAATCTTAATGATTTGTTCATGAATCTGTCTGATCTGATTATTTAATTCAACTGATTCAGCCTCCATTGAGTCTCACTGAATACATTGTCAGGTTGCTACTGTTAACAGCTCACTGGAAGGGAAAATATCAGTGAATATGGATAATTTCTTAACATAAAGCCATTGCGTGTTTTGTAATATATGACTTTGAACCCTGAACCCAGTTGCCATTCATTGAAACTGCAGGGAAAAGAGCGACTAGAACTTTGTGTTCCACAGAGTCCTGTGAACATCACAAGGAATAATGTAAATTTTTAGGTAAATTCTCCTGTTAATGCCTAGTGAGTTTACAGATGAAATACTACTACTTCTCTTTGTTCAGAGTTTCAAAGTTTGCTCATGTTTGAATGCATGAGCTTAATACTTTCATTATGCCTGACCTTCTGCTTTGCAAGCCGCCTGCCATAAACATCGCCTTGATGAGGAGCGTAACGGACATATTTTATAGCATGCGCCATCTGTATAGACTTCTTTATAGACCCAGTTGAATAATAATCATATGTAACCTTTCATTGTCAATATGCATATGGAACATCCATGATGAGGTGAGATTATAAGAGCTGAGATGACACTGCCACTATTTTTGTTGCATGGTGGAAAATGACAGACAAACCTCCATAAATGCATTTGCGGTGCTCAAGTTCGAATGTGATACATTCAAAGCGATGAATAATTTACAGGGAACACATTTTCTGACAACTTTTCTGACTTTCACAGCACATAGGGTGAAAAGTTCACAATATTTGGATGTAACAAAAGTCTGAAGCAGAAGATATCTCAAATATGCACTGTAAATAGATTCTGCACAATCTGAAGAATGCTTAAAGAGTTGTTTAGTAAAGACGACAACAGGAAGACTCCGTCTAAGTGAGCGAACTCAACTTAGCCTTAATAAAAAATATGAACATTGTAGCGTCTGGACCAATCAAACACAATATATATTTTGTTAGCTAGATTTCACAAATACTTTGTAACACCCCAGGACGCTGAACAGGACCCTGGTTTCATGGTAACCCGATACATTTACAACCTTGTGGAATGCGAGCCGACCCTCAGCTGCATTCTCCAGAAACAAGGGGGCACAAATGCACAGTAGAAATTGACTTTTCTACTAATTAATTCATAGGAAAACCTTTCTTTGAACGAACACACATATTCTTCAGGCCATTGTGTATATTATTGCTGTTTTGTATTAATCTGTTGTATTATAGAATATTTTATTCATGCTTACGATAAACCACTCATTCATATAACCTTACAAATACCGTGTTTAGTATCTATGAATTCGCCTTCTGATGATCTAAACAAGATTGTATATTATATGTTGATACATAGGCAATATATTAGTGTCCTGAGAATCTTTAGTATTTTCGACTCAAGTTCCAGATACTAAGTTCCATGTTTCCACACAAAGAGTCGTAAACCCTCCAGCAATTGCCACCTCCCGCTAGGAAATTTCCATCTCTCTCATTGGACAAGCCCATCTTGAAAGGCGGGGATCTTCTCCGACCTTAAAGGCCACACTTCATGTGACCCGCCCCAGTCGGTGGTTCGGTCAGATGCAGATGAAGATGTAAAAAACGCTTCAGGATATCAAAGCTGGTGCCAGGCCTTTCGGCCTTGACTTCTCCATTCTTCAAGTTACTCTGACGCAAACTGGTTCTTTCTCATCAACCAACTTCAGCAAGATCTTGGGGCCTTAAGATCGCATCAGGAATCTTTGTTCAGACAGACGTGCAAGTATCAAACTTAGTCGATTTAATTGATGCATTAAGTATCAGTTACACCTTTTTACAAAGGTGTGTTTGAACTCAGAATCTGACGTATCCCTGAAGGCTTAGATCTG
>NW_015505335.1:567231-568933 GCF_001515645.1 Sinocyclocheilus grahami
TCCCGCCCCTGTCACCCCCCTGTCCCGCAGGGGGAAGGGGGGGGGGGGGATTCCGTTTGCCACGGGGCCTCCTCAAGGGCACCAGTTGCACCCCCCTAAGGACGGACCTGCTTATGCTAGAGGGTCAGCATTTTGATGTTGAACCAAACGGGTATAAAAAAATATTTTAACCGATAGCCAAATAGCTATTTAGGAATTTTGCAGGTACTATTAACAAGTCTTTAAAAAATCTTGCCACAAGTCAATGCAGTAATTTAGTGCTTGTTAACATAAAAAGGTAATGGCAATATTTACAAATAACAATACATTTGTTGCAGAACAATTGCCCAAACGGGTATAAAAAAATATTTTAACCGATAGCCAAATAGCTATTTAGGAATTTTGCAGGTACTATTAACAAGTCTTTAAAAAATCTTGCCACAAGTCAATGCAGTAATTTAGTGCTTGTTAACATAAAAAGGTAATGGCAATATTTACAAATAACAATACATTTGTTGCAGAACAATTGCTAGTAGATGCTTCTTGGTCAACACTCCCTTTGACAGCCATCACATGACTGTAATTGCGTATCGTTGAATTCGCATCACCAGCAGTCCAAATCTCCCATGTCGCCTCGAATTGCCAAATCTCACCCAAAATGAATGACTTCTGGTTGCCTTGTCGCAGCAAATCAGTGTCAGTGTGAATCCCGCTTTACACCAGAACAGTCATCCAGGTGCTTCTTTTACCCCTGCTATGCTGACAACAATCTCAAAATGCCAAGGATCTCTGTATGCCCCTCTGACATATTAAACTGTATGTCCACCCACAACCCTGAGTCCCTCTACCTCCAAGCTAAGACTTCCCTGATGAGTTCCTTCATCCAACCTCTCACGGTCTCAAATCCCAGCTGAAGGTCAAGCTGCTGTTTGCTGTCATCCTAGATCACCAGCTGTCCTTTGTAGACTACGACACCTGCCTGGGCTTCATGCCATTCCATTTCAAAGAAAATAATGCCTTTCCTCGACTACCTCTAAACTCAGCTCCTCATTTAGGCCAGAGTCATTTCATTGGTAGACTATCGCAACTCAATCTTGCCTAGCAGCAAATCGTGCAGGTTGCAACTTCGCTCAGATCTCTACAGCCAATTCAGGCAATCCTAACTCACTTTAGAAACTAAACCTAAGCAACTGTGAGTTTTAGAGTCATCTTTAGAGACTCATCTGGCAGAACTGTGCAGTAACATTCACAGGAGAACTCTTGAGATCAAATAAACACCGCCTTGGTCTGGATCTAACATTATTTTATGACAGCGCACAAGGAATAGATATCTCAAATCTCCAGTCCACTTTGGTTTACCTCAGAAAAAAACCTGGATTGGAGTATATGAGTTATTGAAGGTCTGAGCCTCGATTTTCTAGTCATGGTTTGGTATTGACGTCAACGTTAATTTGCAAAGAACTTCATGTAAACGGTTTAGATTATTAAAGACTGTGAATGCTACAAAGCTAGACTACCTCAATCTGGAAAACTATCTAGACACCTGAATCAGTCTTTTAAAAAGGTGCATTTGACTCCACAGCATAGCTGGATATGCTCTTCTCCATAATTGGATCTTCAATGGATGAATAACTGCTGCCATGATCGATAAGAAATGTATGCAAACTCTCTTTTAAATGAAATTCCATTTGTCGCCTACTCTCTGTGGGTGGTAATAGCACAA
>NW_015505335.1:569428-571006 GCF_001515645.1 Sinocyclocheilus grahami
GGGCCGAATGGCACATTGTTTATTGGGAGTTGTGTTCAACATAAATCATCCAGCTGCAAAGACAGAGAAGATAACTCACCTTTCACTTTGTTTTTCGTTGCCGCCTCTGAGAGCATGAAATGGAGAGGAGAGATGAAGGAACATGGATGAAGGGAAAAAGAGAGAGAGAGAAACAGAATGATTAAACAAGCCTTAAAGCATGAAATCCTCAGCATGTACTCCTCGAGTCTTCCATTAAAAAAGTAACAGTTGGCCCCAAAAAAAGAAAGCCATCATTGACGCCATAAACCCATGTGAACTTCTTTCTTTAGTGGAACACAAAATAAAGACTTTTCCATGCAATTACAATAAATGGAGGCTGAGGCTTTTAAGCTTCCAGGCCAATGTAAAAGCAGCATAAAGTATCTTAAAAGTAGTACATATGACTTATCAACTTAATTTCAAGTCTTCTGAAATCATGCAGTAAATGACTAAAGTGGTTTTTCACTCAAAATGTTGACTTCCATCCTAATTCTCATTCATATAGTCATGTTCACAAGAGTTCATGAGAGAATCAGTGTTCTTCGTTTCGTGAAATGCTCATTTTGAGTCAGATCTTTTCAACAAATCTTAATGATTTGTTCATGAATCTGTCTGATCTGATTATTTAATTCAACTGATTCAGCCTCCATTGAGTCTCACTGAATACATTGTCAGGTTGCTACTGTTAACAGCTCACTGGAAGGGAAAATATCAGTGAATATGGATAATTTCTTAACATAAAGCCATTGCGTGTTTTGTAATATATGACTTTGAACCCTGAACCCAGTTGCCATTCATTGAAACTGCAGGGAAAAGAGCGACTAGAACTTTGTGTTCCACAGAGTCCTGTGAACATCACAAGGAATAATGTAAATTTTTAGGTAAATTCTCCTGTTAATGCCTAGTGAGTTTACAGATGAAATACTACTACTTCTCTTTGTTCAGAGTTTCAAAGTTTGCTCATGTTTGAATGCATGAGCTTAATACTTTCATTATGCCTGACCTTCTGCTTTGCAAGCCGCCTGCCATAAACATCGCCTTGATGAGGAGCGTAACGGACATATTTTATAGCATGCGCCATCTGTATAGACTTCTTTATAGACCCAGTTGAATAATAATCATATGTAACCTTTCATTGTCAATATGCATATGGAACATCCATGATGAGGTGAGATTATAAGAGCTGAGATGACACTGCCACTATTTTTGTTGCATGGTGGAAAATGACAGACAAACCTCCATAAATGCATTTGCGGTGCTCAAGTTCGAATGTGATACATTCAAAGCGATGAATAATTTACAGGGAACACATTTTCTGACAACTTTTCTGACTTTCACAGCACATAGGGTGAAAAGTTCACAATATTTGGATGTAACAAAAGTCTGAAGCAGAAGATATCTCAAATATGCACTGTAAATAGATTCTGCACAATCTGAAGAATGCTTAAAGAGTTGTTTAGTAAAGACGACAACAGGAAGACTCCGTCTAAGTGAGCGAACTCAACTTAGCCTTAATAAAAAATATGAACATTGTAGCGTCTGGACCAATCAAACACA